>NW_028261390.1:5869120-5922014 GCF_051295495.1 Thamnophis sirtalis
TTTTGCTCTTTTCTGCCCTCCCCAGGAGCACTCTAAAAGCCTCCCAAACCCTCTGCATGCCCTTTTCTTTTTGTTGTTGTTGCAAAAAACAAGGCATACAGAGAGTTCGGGAGGCCTGCAGAGTGCAAAAACTTTTTTTTTTAATTTACCTCTTCAAAATCATGGTGCGTCTTATACTCCGGTGCGTCTTATAGTCCGAAAAATACGGTACCTGTGTGATCTCTGCCTGACCATTTTCAATTCCTTTTCTTTTGCAGAGGTTACAAAACAAGCCCATCCAAACATTTACCCATCTGTCAAACAAAGCCTGCGCTCTCTATGCCTTGCTTGGGAAAAATAAAACAACGGTCAGGTAGAGTGGAAACCCTTTTGTCTCCTACATCCATGCCAGGTCAGAAGGATAAAGTTTTAGCGGTTGAAATTCACAACTGAGCCATGACAGATTCAGCTGGTGAGACTTATGTACCGCTTCATAGGCCTTTCAGCCCTCTCTAAACAGTTTACAGAGTCAGCATATTGCCCCCAACAACAATCCGGGTCCTCATTTTACCCACCTTGGAAGGATGGAAGGCTGAGTCAACCCTGAGCCGGTGAGATTTGAACAGCCGAACTGCAGAACTGCAGTCAGCTGAAGTAGCCTGCAGTGCTGCATTTAACCACTGCACCACCTCGGTTCCAGACTTCTGGAACTTCTGAGAAGGCCATTTTTCACCCTCCCACCCTCCCGGAGCCTCTGCAGGGGTCCTGCACTTCCCTGGCATTCAAAATGGGCTGTGTGGAGACTCCTGGGAGGGGAGGGGAGAGGAGGGGTGGGAGGGAGGGAGGGGAGGGGTGGGTGATGCCAGCCAGTCCTTCCAACTGCTTACTAGACTTTCCTTGCACAGCACCACACTTGGAAAATATTTACATGGCAGCTTTCCAAGCTAGATAAGGTCTGTAGTCATAAATACTCCTTTGAAAGACTGTTTGCCAAAGCCTTTGCTGAATGTGAACAAGAGGAATTCACATTCGTTTAATAAAAGGGGTTTTGTCGGGACCAGGACTCTGCCTCATGCTTTTTGGGGAAGCCTAGGTCAGGAAAATGTTTGAGCAGCTAATTCAACTCTCCGTTGGTTAAATTCTCTCTTTTTTTTCTTCCCTTCCCTTCCCTAATGCTCCAGCTACTTAATAAAATTCACCCAGCAGACGCCGAGCCTGTCCTTTGAGAACGCCATAAGCCTCGCTGGAGAAGCATCTGAAATTCTTTCCAAGTGCTGTGCCAGTTTGGAAGAAAACTGTTTGCACAATGAGGTGAGCGATCAGGAAAGGCAGGCGAGAACTGCCTTAGATCTTATTTCTACAATTTGTAGGACTAGATGATGCAGCTCTTGGTGGACTTGACTTCCAGCAGGGTAGTGATGAATAGGATAAGTCATTCATTCATTCATTTCCTTTATTTGTATGCCGCCCTTTTCCCTGGGGGGACTCAGGGCGGCTCACAATTCAAAAAGGGAGGGGGGGGAAGACAAACAGTATTCCAATATGGAAACAATACAACATATTAAAAGAGAGCACAACAGTCACACAATTCGGGTGGTGTTGGAATCTTAACCCCAGGCCAGCCGGGACAGCCAGATCTTCAAAGCGGCGCGGAAGGATTGGAGGGTGGTGAGGGTCCGAATCTCCACGGGGAGTTCGTTCCAGAGGGTCGGAGCAGCCACCGAGAAGGCTCTCCTCCGGGTAGTTGCCAGTTTGCACTGGCTAGTAGATGGAATTCGGAGGAGGCCTAATCGATGCGATCGTATCGGTCTAGTGGAGGTAATTGGCAGTAGGCGGTCTCTCAAATTCCCAGGCCCACTACCATGAAGGGCTTTATAGGCTTTATATAAGTAATTATGGGGCAGAAGAATTCTCTACCCATATCCGAAGATAATATCATCCTAATCTTCTCTGTCCCGCAGGCAGCCCTGCAGCCGTATTTCTCTTAGATCTTTGGCCTTCCACACTTTCTAATATTCTGCTATGCATTTGCTATTGTGGGGAAAATGGGAGGGGGGGATTGTATGGAGTTAGATGATAGGTAGACATAACAACATTCTTTCTAGAAAGCCAAGGTCATCCTTTGACTCTGCACCTCTGCACCTGACCAGAACTCGATGAGTGGGAGCTGCCAACATGGCAGTGGGAGATTGGATCATGGGATGGACCTGTGGGTATGAGGCAGGGGTGGGTTTCAACCGGTTCGCGGCGGTCCCTGCGAACCGGTTGGTCGGCGGACCCGGAAGTAAGTAACTTCTGGGAACAGCGAAGGGTGCGCCCGCCCGCCCGCGGTCCTTACCCGGTTTTGACGAGTTCTGCGCTTCCACGCATGCGCAGGACGCATACAGCGCCTGCGCGATCCTCCAGGAGCAGCTGGAGCGTTGCGCAGATGCTAGTACGCATGCGTGCACCACGCGCGTGCACGAGGATGCCGCTGGCCCCGTTCCAGCCGAACCGGTTGGAACGGGGCGAGAAACCCACCCCTGGTATGGGGGCAAGATAGCAATAGCAGTTAGACTTATATACCGCTTCATAGGGCTTTCAGCCCTCTCTAAGCAGTTTACAGAGTCAGCATATCGCCCCCAACAACAATCCGGGTCCTCATTTCACCCACCTTGGAAGGATGGAAGGCTGAGTCAACCTTGAGCCGGTGAGATTTGAACCGCTGAACTGCAGATAACAGTCAGCTGAAGTGGCCTGCAGTACTGCACCCTAACCACTACGCCACCTTGGCTCTTGAACTTTCAACTGAGTGGGGAAAACCGGGAAGCTTTCAGATTCAGGTTTCCCCAGATGTGCCAACGTGGCTCTCTTAATCCATTGGAACTCTGATTTATTTTCGGATGCTATTTGGAAGCCTGACACCATCTTATAATGATCAAGGCCTAGTCAACCTGTGCAGTTCACTTGTTATGCTCTAAATTATAGACAGTCTTCGACATACGACCATGACTCAGCCCAAAGTTTCCGTGGCTAAGGGATATGTTGTTAAGTGAGTTTTGCCCCATTTACGCAGTTACAGGAGATAATTGCACTCAGCTGGTGGTATTTAGGCTCCTCTCGAGACTATAAAAGGACTGATTGTGCACAAGCCCTTTTGCAGGAGTCAACGTATGCACTAAAGTGGGAGAACTTTCGTGGCTAGCTTGGCAGGCTGGATTGCTGCCAAGGTTAGTCTGTGCTGGATTGCTGCCAAGGCCTGGACTGTGCTGGATTGCTGCCAAGGTCCTATCTGTGTGTTAATAAATCCTTGCAGTATCTTTGTCTCGCCGTGCTTTGGTGTAGGACAAGGAGGGTCAGAACACATAAGTGTAAAACCCCCCGGTCATAATTCGCTTTTTATAGCATCAGTCAAGGACTAGTTATATAGAAGAGTGGAATTGGGATCTCCGCACTTCCCAACAGAATCTTTGGGCAACCAAAATCGAGGGCAACCTGTATTTTTATTTATTTTTTTAAAATCGAAACGAAGGGAGCCATGATCTGTTCCGTCAAACGCTGTCGGCCCCGTTGTGTTGGTTGTGTTGCAAAGGGAATGCTCTCCTGTCTTCCAGCTCAAACCTCACATCGCCCACATCTGCAATACCGCCTGTGGAGCGAACGAAGGACTCCAAGCCTGTTGCCGCTCTAAAGACGACGTGGGAAAATACTTGTGCATTTACTCGCTCCCGTGGGTTAAGCATTCCCACGTCCCTCAGGCTCCCAGTTCGGTTGACGAAGGCGTCTGCAGGGAAGATGGCGAAGTAGACATATATCGGTAAGGGGATTTGGGGCCCGTTTTTCTCCTTCTCTAGAGGCGGGATTTGCATGCAGGGCTCTCTAACCATTTCAGGGGGATGTGAGCAGAGGTGGGCTGCACTTACCTTAATAACCCTGGTTGTGCCTGCGCAACCATGCACGCACTTTGCTCCTGCGTGTGCCTGGCATTCATGCACGAGGCATCAAAAACAAGGCTAAATAGGACAGCATAGTGCCGGGGGGGGGGCAAGTGGGAGGGTGGTAGTGAGGACACCAAGGGTGGGTTCCCGCAGTCACTACTGCGGGTTTGCTCGTGGGTGTGGCATGCACTTGATGCGTGCTGCACGGGCATGCGCAGTGCAATAAGAATGTTTTGCGCAACTGCAGAAGCAAAAAACAAGATGGCGGCACCCGGAGAACCAGTTCGGGGGTGTGGCAGGCCCTGGGTCACTGCTGGTTCCAGCGACCCAGGCCGCCAAACACTATTTTATTTATTTAATTTATTTATTTATTTATTTATTTATTTATTTATTTATTTATTTATTTATTATTTATTTACTTACTTACTTACTACTTACTTACTTACTTACTTACTTACTTACTTACTTACTTATTTATTTACTTATTTAATGGATTTATAGGCCGCCCAATCCCGGAGGACTCCAGGCGGCTTACAAAACAAAGAAAATAATTAGTAAAAATACAAGAAAACAATTTAAAAACATCACCATGCACCCAATCTAATCGGGGCTGCACCTCAGTAATGAGGTCAACAACCCCAGGCCTGCCTACTGGTTCAGCACACCCGGCCCGCAAGTCGCAACTATCGGTTCGTCCGAAGCGGCGGCAGCCCACCACTGGATGTGAGGAAGAAGGTCCCTCCCTCTAGAACCCAGAAATGTCTTTATTCTTTTTAGATTTATACCCCTCCTTCCCTTCAGGAGCTCAGGAGAACATCCAAAGGGCCCCTTCTTCACTTCTTTCTCCAACTTCAATTGTGTGAAGTACCGTATTTTTCGGAGTATAAGACGCACCTTTCCCCCCCAAAAAAGAGGGTGAAAATCTGGATGCGTCTTATACACTGAATAGAGCATTTTCTGGCCTCCCGAAACCCCGCCCCCTTCACCAAAATGGCCGTGCAGAGCTTTGGGGGGGGGGGGCTGCAACATGCTCCTGGAGGCTGGGAAGGGCAAAAATGAGCAAAAAACAGGCCATTTTTTTGCTCGTTTTTGTCCCCCTCCCAGCCTTCAGGAACCACCCTACAAGCCTCCCAAAGCCTATGCATGCCCTGGTTTTTTGCAAAAAACGGGCCTGTTTTTTGCTCGTTTTTGCTCCCCCTCCCAGCCTTCAGGAACATCCTACTAGCCTTCCAAAGCCTATGCATGCCCTGGTTTTTTTGCAAAAAAACGGGCCTGGTTTTTTTAAAAAACAGGGTGTTTTTTCCTCGTTCCCTCCCTCAAAGGAGCACTTTGCAGGCCTCTCAAACTCTCTGCGTATCCTGTTTTTCACCAAAAAAAACCAACGGCATGCAGAGGGTTTGGGAGGCCTGCAGGGTGCAAAAAACTTCTTTTTTAATTTACCTCTTTGAAATCTTGTTGTGTCTTATACTCTGAAAAATACGGGTATGTTGGGAGGAAGGAGAGTACCTAAGCTAAAGTCACTCAGAAAGCGGCCTTTGTTTTTTTTTTTCCTTTTGCAGTAATATTTATGACGTGGCCCGGATATACAGCCGTGCTCCGGAGGCTCTTCTTATTACCTTGTATTCCGTCGGCCAAGCTGCCGCCAATGATTGCTGTGGCTTAGCAGACCCCAAAGCATGTTTCGCGGAGAAGGTAAAGATTGAGAACCTTCTCAGACGAAGTCAGGCACAGGTCCCTTGTGGGAAGAAGGCCCAAAGGAACGGATTTATTGCTAAACAGCCTATCCATGGGGATCTTCTGCACTAATAGTCCAGCACCAGCTTGGAGGGCAAAGGAATTCATTGGGCTTGCTGTTCTTATGACTGTGTAGGGCAGGGCTCTCCAAACTTGGCAGCTTTAAGACTTGTGGACTTCAACTCCCAGAATTCCCCAGCCAGCCAAGCTGGCTGGGGAATTCTGGGAGTTGAAGTCCACAAGTCTTAAAGCTGCCAAGTTTGGAGACCCCTAGTGTAGGGATTCTCGGCTAGTCCCTCTTTTAACTCCACCTCCTAGTTCTGCCACTCGTTCTCCTACTGATATAGAGGTAGATCAGGGACGCCATTCACTTACCTTCCCTACCGTTTCGCATAGGTGAGCGTGCGTTCACATTTGCCCCGTCCGCACATGTGCTCAGCCTTGCATGCATGCGCTTTGGCTTTAAAAAGTGCCTAAATGGGACGGCAGAGATCCGGGACAGGTGGGCAGGTCCACCCGTGATTTCCACTACCGATTCGGGTGAACCGGTCTAAACCAGCTGAATACCACCTCTGATGGAGATGGAGAAACAGAGAAGGAGGCAGGGGGGGAGGGAGGAAGAGAATAAGTCCTCTATCTGGGGGAGGAGCATTTTGCTGGAATACTATATAATGCGGTAACATTCTTCATTCATGCAACGATATTTCTTTCTGAATTCTAGCGTTTAAAAACAATAGATCTGTTGCACACTTGGATTGAAAAAGGAAATGAGATTTGTGGGGAATATACGGATCATACATACGTGGAATTCCTCAAGAGGTAAAGTTTCCTCCATATTTGCATGGAAATTTGTATTCTATCAGGCTTTAGAGCAGGGTTTTGTGGCCCACCAGCAGAGCTGATGGCAGATTCAGACAGTGAGGAGGTCGGGGAGGAACATGGGCCAGTCCTGGAGTCTGGGGAAGGCTCTGATGAGGGCTCTGTGTCGGAGGCAGAGAGGGGGCCAGAGACGTATGCCAGTCATCAGCTGCCTTCAGAGTCAGACATCAGTGAGGCAGAAGAACAGCTGGAGCCTGTTCCCAGTGTGCGCATGCCCAGTTGCCAGACAAAGGGAAGAGCTAAAGAACAGGGGTTGACTTGGGAGTAAGGCCACAGGTGGGGGATGAATGGCCCCTCCCAGAGGAAATAAAAGAGGAGCGAAAGGGGAGTGGAGTTTGCAGGAGACAATTAGTTCGCTTCATTGGTTTGTGACTCTCCAAGACGCCTTGCCAAGTTTTGTAGATATTGGCCTGGCAGCTCTCCAAGCCAGATAAGGTCGGAGACTCTTAATCCTCCCTTGAAAGACTTTGCTGGATGTGAATGGGCAGAATTGACAGTTGATTAATAAAAGGGGCTTTTGTCGGGACAAGGAGTTTGCTTCGTGCTCTTGGGAAGCCTCGGTCAGAACACCGATGTGTAGCACAAAGCATTTGTAATCAGAAACTTATTGACCCCATAAAACGTGTACTTCATTGGCAAATACAGTTTGTGCTCTAAAGATTAGAATGGCACAACACTTTTGGCGAGGAATGTTGATGTGCAGATGTCATGTTCTATGAAAGTTGGGAAAGAGCTGAGAAATGGAAGGTTCTGTTATTGTTGGAAAGTTGACAGCCATTCTTTTTTTAAACGCTGCCATGGAACCAATTTGCAAAAATACGAGACAAGCTTTGCCTGTCACCTTAGAGGATGAAATTGTGTTGATTTCCTGCCTCATTGTAAAATGGGGCAAAACTCACCTAACAACCGTCTCTCTTAGCAACTTTGTGCTCAGCTGCGGTTGTACACGGAGGTCTACCTGTATTTTCTTGCACCCGGCTGTATGAAATCAGATCTCAGTTGTTTCCAAGGAATCTGTGTTTTCTTACCTTAAAAAGGGTTTGGTGATGTCTTCCTGTCTCGAATTGCAGGCTTAGAGCCAATGCGTTAACTCTGCTCCCTCCTGGGTCTTTGGATGCTGAAAATCAGGTCTCTGCTCTGGTGGAACAAAGGAGTAGTTATGCCACCAAATGCTGTCATCTGAATGCACCTCCAGCGTATTGTGGAATACAGGTAAGGTCCGTGCTCACATGTCTGTTGAGATTCTCAGTCATCCAGGTCATGGTTGTCCCAAAGGTGCTTTTTCTTTTCTTTGAAGACGTTTCGCTTGGTTCCACCACAAAACCGCGGTAGACTAAATCGCGCTCGACGAAAGCACATACGTGACGTCATCACAGCGCGACGAAAACAGCACGCTGTGAGGGGTAAACTTAAAATTAACGCGTAAATCTAAACCTAACCCCCCCAAACCTAACCCTAAACCTAACCCTAAGCCTAATCCTTAACCTAACCCTAAACCTAACCCTAAACCTAACCCTAAACCTAACCCTTAACCTAACCCTTAACCTAACCCTAAACCTAACCCTAAACCTAACCCTTAACCTAACCCTTAACCTAACCCTAAACCTAACCCTTAACCTAACCCTTAACCTAACCCTAACCCTTAACCTAACCCTATACCTAACCCTTAACCTAACCCTAAACCTAACCCTAACGCTTAACGTAACCCTAAACCTAACCCTAACCCTTAACCTAACCCTAACCCTAACCCTAAACCTAACCCTTACCTTTATGTGAATCGGCTTGCTTTAAAAGCGCTTTTTAAAGCGCCCTTTTTTCTCCGCGGTCGTATTTGTCGCGCTGCTGATGACGTCAGGTACGCGCTTTAATCGGGCGCGCTTTAGTGGACCGCGGTTTTGTCGTGCCACGGTTTCGCTTCTCATCCAAGAAGCTTCTTCAGCTCTGACTGGATGGTGGGGAATGGAAAGGTTGATACTCCTTGCAGACAGCTGGTCCTTTGCATCCTTTGAGAGGGTTGTTGAAGCACCTTGGAGGTTTATCTCTGTCCTCAGGGTCACCTGAGTGGTGCAAACGGTTCCTATAATCTTCAATTTCCCCCTCTGGAAATCCATTCCTACTCCTACACCATTCCAAGGGTCTTCATCCCAAATTGCATAGCTAAAAGTCTGTAGAGATTCTCAGTCATCCAGGTCTTGGTTGTCCGAAAGGTGATTTTTCGGGAAGCAACCAGACTTTCTGTTTTTTTCCTTCTGAAGACATTTCGCTTCTCATCCCAGAAGCTTCTTCAGCTCTGACTGGATGGTGGGGAATGGAAGGATTGATACTCCTTGCAGACAGCTGGTCCTTTGCATCCTTTTAGAGCAAGGGTCCTCAAACTATGGCCCGCAAGCCAGATACGGCCTGCCAACGCAAAGTATCCAACCTGCGGAGTGGTGGGATTAAGCCCTACCCCTCCCCTCCCTGTGGGCTTTATCTTCCAACCAGCATCCACTCCAGCTGCACTTCTAGTTAGTTAGTTATTTCACTGGGCTGAAATAAATCTAAAAGCCTGACTCAGCAATTAAAATTCCCCCCAAAATGTTCTCCTGGTCGGCAACTGCAGGAGTTAAACTGCCCCGAAGGGAGGGGACTGTGCAGTCTGAAATTATAGGCTGCTGCCTTTTGACTTAAACCAGGGGTGGGCTGCTATAGATTCCCCCAGGTTCGGGAGAACTCACAGCTAATGTTATGGCTAGTTCGGAGAACCTCCAACTCCCATCCCTGGCTGGCCACGCCCACCCCTCCCCTCCCAGAAGTCTTCCCCCCCGGCCCGGTTTGGATGCGAGTTAAGTGCAGGGCCAATGTGGATGCTCGGGGAGGAGTGGTAACAGGCCTCCCGGAAGTTTCAGAAGGCTGGAAACGGGCCCATTTCTGGCCTCCGGAGGGTCTCCGGAGCCCCAGGAGGGTGAAAACACCCCCCCACCCACCCACCGTGGTACAGGAGGCCGACTAGGTCACGCCCACCATAGCCACACCCACCCAGCAACCGGGCAGAAAATCCGTTGCTGAAATTTTTGAAGCCCACCCCTGACTTAAACCATAATCTTGTTTATTTAAATTGGGGGGGGGTGTTATTATCCTTCCAATTATGGTGGCTCAGGATAGAGTTTAAGGGCTTCACAAGTGGTGTGAATCCCGTTGATAGAGCTTGATGAAATCAGCCATGAATGGACCGTTGTCCTTAGCACAGTAGCGTAAGTGAATCTGATCCCCATCCTTGAAATTGAGAGTTAATTGGGATTTATTGGCAGATCAGGCCTCATTAATATATGGATCGGAGTCAGAAAAACATCTAAGAAGAAGCGATGTTTATTTCTGTGTATAAGACTTGTTCTGATTACAGAAGACTCATCGCATAAAATCTGTAGGTTTTTTTTTTTACAGCCATTGATGAATCAAGTTTAGCGGGATGACACCAGATTGAGTGGAGACGGGACCATTGTCAAAATCTCTTATCCCCAAAAATATACCCTAAAGATTTGAGAGCTGTAACTGAATTAATCCATCCAGGTGTTGTTGTTGTTGTTGTTGTTTTCAGGTCATAGACTCTGTCTCTACCATTTGTTTCCTAGTTGGCTGCATAGAAAACAAATCTTGAGAACGTTCCCTTTTTAAAAAAATATTCAGGTAGGTGAGACACTAGAAAAAGACTGGGGTTGGGCCAGTGGTGGGTTTCAAATTTTTTTAGAACCTCTTCTGTAGGTGTGGCCTACTTTGTGGGAGTGGCTTGCCGGCCATGTGACCGGGTGGGAGTGGCTTGCCGTCCATGTGACTGGGTGGGAGTGGCTTGCCAGCCATGTGACTGGGTGGGGGTGGCCAACTTGTAAAATGTGGTGAAACTCACTTAACAGCGCTCTTGCTTAGCCACCAAAATGTTGGCTCAGAAACTCTGGCATTTGAAGTACGCAAGTTTTAAGGCTGTCAAGTTACAAGATCTTTGCATCCCTAACCCTTTAGAAAAAAAAAATCAGGGGTGTTCAAACTTGACAGCTTTAAGACTTGTGGACTTCAACTCCTGGAATTCCTCCTCCAGTCATGTTGGCTCAGGAACTCTGGCATGGAAGCACGCGAGTCTTAAAGCTGTCAAGTTACAAGACCCTTGCACCCCTAACCCGTTAGGAAAAAAACCCTCAGGGGTGTTCAAACTTGACAGCTTTAAGACTTGTGGACTTCAACTCCCAGAATTCCTCCTCTTGCTCTTCATCTTGATGATGTGCGGATGTGCGGGGGGAGGGGGAGGGAGCTGGAACCAGTTCTAAATGGCACTGTAGATTTGTGGAACCTCTTCTATAGAAGAGGTTAGAATTGGCAGCAACCCACCCCTGGGTTGGGCACATCTGACATGGTAAAATCTTAATATTGTTAAAGAAAACACAAGTGTTCTTAATATCTTATGATAGTATTAAATGCATATAAAGGGTTAGGGTTAGGGGTTAGGTTTAGGAGTCAGAGGTTGAGGTTAGGGTTAGGGTTAGGGGGTTGGGGTTAGGGTTAGGGTTAGGTTAGAGGTTAGGGTTGGGGTTAGGAGTTTGGGTTTGGGTTGGGGCTAGGGTTAGGGGGTTAGGATTGGGGTTAGGGTTAGGGGGTTAGGATTGGGGTTAGGGTTAAAGGTTAGGTTTAGGGGTTAGAGGTTAGGGTTAGAGAGTTAGGGTTGAGGTTGGGGTTAGGGATTATGAGGTTGAGTTTAGGGTTAGGGGGTTGGGGTTGGGGTTAGGGGTTAGGGTTAGGGGTTGGGGTAAGGGGTTAGGGTTGGGGTTAGGATTAGGATTAGGGGGGTTATGGTTAGGGTTAGGGGGTTGGGGTTAGGGTTAGGGTTAGGGGTTGGGTAAGGGGTTAGGGTTGGGGTTAGGATTAGGGGGGTTATGGTTAGGCTTAGGGGTTAGGTTTAGGGGTTAGAGGTTGGGGTTAGGGTTAGGAGGTTGGGGTTAGGAGTTAGGGTTAGAGATTAAGGTTGGGGTTAGGGTTAGAGGTTTAGGGTTAGGGCGGAATACTTTACTTGAAATACACTTGGAATATTGCATTCAGTTGTGGTCACCACGTTATAAAGATGCTGGGATTCTAGAAAAAGTGCAGAGAGGAGCAACCAAGACAATTAGGGGACTGGAGACTAAAACCGAAGAACGGTTGCAGGAACTGGGTATGTCCAGTCTATTGAAGAGAAGGACCAGGCGTAACATGACAGTAGTCTTCCAATATTTGAGGGACTGCCACAGAGAAGAGAAGGTCAACTTCTTCCCCAAGGCATCTGAGGACAGGACAAGAAGCAATAGATGGAAACTCCAGAAATAGTTCTAATCTAGAATTAAGGAGAAATTTGTTGGGAACAATTAATGAATGGAACATTAATTACAGGGAGCTCACCCCATAACATGGCAAATGGGTCTCAAACCCAGGCTGTCAGCTTCCCAGATAGCAATAGCAATAGCAGTTAGACTTATATACCGCTTCATAGGGCTTTCAGCCCTCTCTAAGCGGTTTACAGAGTCAGCATATCACCCCCAACAACAATCCGGGTCCTCATTTTACCCACCTCGGGAGGATGGAAGGCTGAGTCAACCCTGAGCCGGTGAGATTTGAACAGCCAAACTGCAGAACTGCAGTCAGCTGAAGTAGCCTGCAGTGCTGCATTTAACCACTGCGCCACCTCGGCTCAGGGTCTTTAACCACTGAGCCCAGGGTCTTTAACTACTGAGCATCGTGCCCACAATAACCCTAGTAACTAATGTGATTTATTAGTAAGCATATACTACATTCATAACATTTTGAAATTTGCGTGGAGGCCTGATTTGTAGAACTGAATTCTCCTTCATTTATAAGACTCTCCTAAGAACAGAGAGGTTGAAATTCCATACCAAAGAAATATGTAAGTTTTGATGTGCTTCTCTGTAGATGAACGTAGCATTTCTCATTTTATGTTATATTCCTCCATCATCCTATTGTTAATTTTTCCCTCCGTTTTTTTCCCCCCTTTCTGTTCCAGAAAGAAGAAGGAATTGAAAGAAAGTGATACCGGGGGGGGGGGGGGCGGGGGGGAATCTATCATAAAGTCCAGAATTATTTCTGAAATGTTTCTCCAACATTTGCAAGCCAGGGAATGTCCATTATGTCATAGCAAAAAATGCTTCTTGTTTCAGCCTGCAGGTGGCAGTGTTACCCCATCTATCAAATAATATGACATTCTAGCCTTCCTCTTGCTCCTCTGTTATTTTCTTGGGGTGGAGGAAATAAAGTGAGGTGTTCTTGGTATTCTCTGAGCTTGGTTTTTTTCTTCTTCAGATATTTCGTTACCCAAACTAGGTGAAAATAGTTGATGATGTTACCTAGTTTGGGTAATGAAACATCTGCAAGAAAATTAACCAACTTCGAAGAGCACCAAGGATTACACAGTCTTCCTCCTCCTCCTCCTCCTCCCCTCCTCCTCCTCCTCCTCCTCCCCTCCTCCTCCTCCCCTTCCTCCTCCTCTCCTCCTCCTCCTCCTCCCCCTCTCCTCCTCCTCCTCCTCCTCCTCCTCCTCCTCCTCCTCCTCCTCCTCCTCCTCCTCCTCCTCTCCACGAATCCCACTCCCATCTAACACTGATGCTGTCACCTAGATTGGTAATGAAATGTCCGCAAGAAAACAACCACGCTCAGAGTGTGCTAAAGACTTCACAGTCCTCCTGCTCCTCCTCCTCCTCGCCACGAATCCCACTCCCATCTAGCACTGATGATGTTGCCTAAATGGGTAATGAAAGGTCCGCAGAAAACCACACTCAGAGAGTATTAACACTTCACAGTCCTCCTCCTTCTCCTGCTCCTCCTCCTCCACCGCCACCACCCCACTACTACCACCTCCTCCTCCTCCTCCTCCTCTCCACAAATCCCACTCCCATCTAGCCCTGATGATGTCACCTAGTTTGGTAATGAAATGTATGCAAGAAAACAACCAAGCTCAGAGTGTGCTAAAGACTTCACAGTCCTCCTCCTCCCCCCTCCCCCTCCTCTTCTTCTCTTCTTCTTATTCTCCTTCTTCCCTCTTCCTCTGCTTCCTCCCCCTCTCCTCCTCCTCCTTCTTCTTTCCCTCCTCCTCCTCTTCTTCTTCCTCTTATTCTTATTCCCCTTCTTCTCTTTTCCTCTGCTTCCTCCTCCTCCTCCTTTCCTCCTCCTCCTCCTCACCACCACCACAAACCCCATCTTAACACTGACAGTATTGTGTTTGGCTCATGAAACACCTGCCAGAAAACAACCAAGCTCAGAGAGTACCAAGGACTTCACAGTCCTCCTCTTCCTCCTCCTATTCCTCTTATTCTTATCCCCCTTCTTCCCTTTTCCTCTGCTTCCTCCTCCTCCTCCTCCTTTCCTCCTCCTCCTCCTCCTCCACCACCACCACAAACCCCATCTTAACACTGACAGTATTGTGTTTGGATCATGAAACACCTGCCAGAAAACAACCAAGCTCAGAGAGTACCAAGGACTTCACAGTCCTCCTCCTCCTCTTCTTCTTCCTCTTATTCTTATCCCCCTCTTCTCCCTTTTCCTCTGCTTCCTCCTCCTCCTCCTCCTTTCCTCCTCCTCCTCCTTCTCCTCACCACCACCACAAACCCCATCTTAACACTGACAGTATTGTGTTTGGGTCACGAAACACCTGCCAGAAAACAACCAAGCTCAGAGAGTACCAAGGACTTCACAGTCCTCCTCCTCCTCTTCTTCTTCTTCCTCTTATTCTTATCCCCCTTCTTCCCTTTTCCTCTGCTTCCTCCTCCTCCTCCTTTCCTCCTCCTCCTCCTCACCACCACCACAAACCCCATCTTAACACTGACAGTATTGTGTTTGGATCATGAAACACCTGCCAGAAAACAACCAAGCTCAGAGAGTACCAAGGACTTCACAGTCCTCCTCCTCCTCTTCTTCTTCCTCTTATTCTTATCCCCCTTCTTCCCTTTTCCTCTGCTTCCTCCTCCTCCTCCTCCTCCTTTCCTCCTCCTCCTCCTTCTCCTCACCACCACCACAAACCCCATCTTAACACTGACAGTATTGTGTTTGGATCATGAAACACCTGCCAGAAAACAACCAAGCTCAGAGAGTACCAAGGACTTCACAGTCCTCCTCCTCCTCCTCTTCTTCTTCCTCTTATTCTTATCCCCCTTCTTCCCTTTTCCTCTGCTTCCTCCTCCTCCTCCTCCTTTCCTCCTCCTCCTCCTTCTCCTCACCACCACCACAAACCCCATCTTAACACTGACAGTATTGTGTTTGGGTCACGAAACACCTGCCAGAAAACAACCAAGCTCAGAGAGTACCCAAGGACTTCACAGTCCTCCTCCTCCTCTTCTTCTTCTTCCTCTTATTCTTATCCCCCTTCTTCCCTTTTCCTCTGCTTCCTCCTCCTCCTCCTTTCCTCCTCCTCCTCCTCACCACCACCACAAACCCCATCTTAACACTGACAGTATTGTGTTTGGATCATGAAACACCTGCCAGAAAACAACCAAGCTCAGAGAGTACCAAGGACTTCACAGTCCTCCTCCTCCTCTTCTTCTTCCTCTTATTCTTATCCCCCTTCTTCCCTTTTCCTCTGCTTCCTCCTCCTCCTCCTCCTTTCCTCCTCCTCCTCCTTCTCCTCACCACCACCACAAACCCCATCTTAACACTGACAGTATTGTGTTTGGATCATGAAACACCTGCCAGAAAACAACCAAGCTCAGAGAGTACCAAGGACTTCACAGTCCTCCTCCTCCTCTTCTTCTTCCTCTTATTCTTATCCCCCTTCTTCCCTTTTCCTCTGCTTCCTCCTCCTCCTCCTTTCCTCCTCCTCCTCCTTCTCCTCACCACCACCACAAACCCCATCTTAACACTGACAGTATTGTGTTTGGGTCACGAAACACCTGCCAGAAAACAACCAAGCTCAGAGAGTACCAAGGACTTCACAGTCCTCCTCTTCCTCCTCTTCTTCTTCCTCTTCTTCTTATCCTCCTTCTTCCCTTTTCCTCTGCTTCCTCCTCCTCCTCCTCCTTCTTTCCTCCTCCTCCTCCTCACCACCACCACAAACCCTATCTTAACACGGAGGGTGTTGTGTTTGGGTCACTAAACATCTGCCAGAAAACAACCAACCTCAGAGAGCACCAAGGACCCTTCATTTCAACCCTGAGGTTACAAACATTCTCCTTCACTGAAGAAATGACGTATTCTACCACCTGGTGCCCGCCAGATGTGCTGGGATGCCCCATCCAACACAATCTCCCTACAGCTTGTTTTCCAGTGCTTAAAGGATGAGGGGGAGGGTGGTGAGAATCAAACTTGTGAAGGGTTCACTTCCTTTTGGGATTGTGTAGCGAGATGCTCGCCTTCCCCCATGTGAGAGCATTGCCGTGTGTTTTTTTGCTCCTAAGTAATTTTGAGTGTCAGCTTGAATACCGCGCTTAAGAATAAAATACGGTTTTAAAATCAGAACCCAGGACAATAAGATGCTGTTTTAAACCTGAGGAAAACGGGAAGGAAACGAAAGTTGGAGGTATGGAATGACAGTTCAACTAGGCTAGGATTGTAAAAACAGAGGAAGGCGGTAACGAGGCACCTTCTCATCTCTGGTTGATTGATTGATTTAATTGATTGATTTATTACATTTATATGCCGCCCTTTTCCCCGAAGGGGAATCGCTTGTGCCAACATTGTAGGCCAGTGATGGCGAATCCTTTTTTTTGGCTCGCGTGCCAAAAAGCGGGGGGGAGCACAGGTGTGCCACACCCATAATGCAATGTGTGACACACACACACCCCAGCACGCATGCGCGCATGACAGGAGCTTCCCATTTTTTGCATGATTTTTTTTGCCCTCCCCAGGCTCCAGAGGCTTTATAGGAGCCTGGGGAGGGCGAAAACAGCCTCCACCGCTCCCCCAGAGACCCTTCAGGCTTCAGGGACCTTCAGGAGGCTTCCTTAAAGCCTCCGGAGGGCAAAAAATGACCCTACAAGCAAACCGAAAGTCATTTTCGGTTTGCTCATAGGGTCGGTTTAAGCCCTCCGGAGGCTCTGAAGCCTCCTGAAGGTCCCTGAAGCCTCCGGAGTGCAAAAAAAAACGGCCCTATGGGCAAACCAGAAGTTCGGGAACAATAGCAATAGCAATAGCAGTTAGACTTATATACCGCTTCATAGGGCTTTCAGCCCTCTCTAAGCGGTTTACAGAGTCAGCATATTGCCCCCAACAACAATCCGGGTCCTCATTTTACCCACCTGGGAAGGATGGAAGGCTGAGTCAACCCTGAGCCGGTGAGATTTGAACCGCCAAACTGCAGATAACAGTCAGCTGAAGTGGCCTGCAGTACTGCACCCTAACCACTGAGCCACCTTGGCTCTTCGAGGTGGCGCAGGGAAGGAGGGGTATAAATCTAAAAAGAATAAAGACATTTCTGGGTTCTAGAGGGAGTGACCGTCTTCCTCACATCCAGTGGTGGGCTGCTGCCGCTTCGGACAAACCGATAGTTGCTACCTGTGGGTTGGGTGTGCTGAACCAGTAATGTAACCAGGATGGAAGGCTGAGTCAACCCTGAGCTGGTGAGATTTGAACAGCCGAACTGCAGAACTGCAGTCAGCTGAAGTAGCCTGCAGTGCTGCATTTAACCACTGCACCACCTCGGCTCACAGATTTCCGGTTGCTCGTAGGGCTGGTTTAAGCCCTCAGGAGCCTTCAGGGACTTCCGGTTTGCTCCTAGGATCGTTTTCCATCCTCTGGAGCCTTCAGAGAAGCTTCCGGAAGGCCCCTGAAGGCTCCGGAGGGCTTAAACCGGCCCTACGAGCAAACCGGAAGTCCGTTCCCGAACTTCCAGTTTGCCCGTAGAGGCGGTTTTTCACACTCTGGAGGCTTCAGGGAAGCTCCGGGGGGCGGGGGAGGCTGTTTCCGCCCTCCCCAGGCTCCTATAAAGCCTCTGGAGCCTCAGGAGGACGAAAAATGGCCTCCAAAAAGGTCAGCTGGCCATCGCGTACCCTGGCAAAGAGGTTCGCCACTCCGGCTGTAGGCTCAATGCATTTTCCGGTGGTTTACTAAGAATTTTACATCTTTGGGGGATGGCATCAGTCATCCTGTGAATGACTGAGGTTTGACAGGCGCCTACTAGAAACAGAACCTTCCGAGCGATGGTGAGATAACCCAACTCCAATTGGGGCAGTTGAAGTCCACATATCTTCAAGCGGTCAAGATTGAGAGACGGTTGATTTAGGTCCACAAACCAAGGCTGCCTACAGGTCAAAAGAATCCAGAAAAAGTGGGCAGGATTTTAATCATATAAATCATATCCACCCTCTTCACACACACAGACACACACACACACACACACACACACACCAAAGCCACCGATAATAAACATTGCATAATCTGAAGATTTTCTGTTGTGGCCAGCCAGTGGAGCTGGCAGCAGAGTCGGACAGTGAGGAGGTTGGAGAGGAACATGAGCCAGTCCTGGAGGCTGGGGAAGGCTCGGACGAGGGCTCTGCGTTGGAGGCAGAGATGGGGCTGAGGCTATCTGGCAATGATTAGGTGCCTACGGAGCCAGACATCAGTGAGGCAGAGGAACAGCTGGAGCCTGTTCCCTGTGTGTCCATGCGCAGAGCTGCCAGACGAAGGGAACAGCTAAAGAACAGGGGTCAACTTGGGAGTAAAGCCACAGGTGGATGGTGAATGGCCCCTCCCAGAGGAGATAAAAGAGGAGCGAAAGGGGAGGGGGGATTTTGCAGGAAACAATTCATTCGTTCGGTCATTAAATTCGTTTCAGGAGTGTGAAGATCTGTCGGTCACCTGGAACCTAATCAGAACAGCATCTATCCTGCTTGCCGAGGCTTAGGGAAATCTTAAATCTCAAATGTAATTTATGAAAGGAAGAACAGGGTTGATATGCCACTCATTTTAATACCCAAGAGATCCTGAGCGATTTTCTGATGTAGCAGTGATGGCTAAACCTTTCTGGACCGAGTGCCCAAAGCAGGTTCTGTCTGCTTGTGGGTGAAATGCAGTGCACGCTCCCCTTCCACACATACACTCTGCCTCCCATGTCCTGTCCCCAACATGCACTCTGCCCCCCTCCCCACACATGTGCATGTCCCCATGCCCCCCCATGCATGCATGCACGGCCCACACACATATACTCTTCCCCCCCACAAATGCACGTCAGAGACTTGAAGACAAGGTGGCTGGTGGGAGCCGCGCATGCACGCATGGCAGAGTTGAACCGAGGTGAGGACTCACATGCCCATAGAGAAGGTGCTGCATGCCACCTCTGGCACATGAGCTATAGCATTGAAGGGCATCATATTTCATCTCGTGCTCCTACATGGGAGTGACCACTAATTTCCTAGAGGTATAAAGTCATCAAGGGAAGGGCTACAGGAGAAACCTATTTGTGTTCCCTTCCTGTTAGGTATTAACCACCAGGGCATCTGTGCATGACATTGTTCCGGCTAATTGTTTAATTTGTTTGAGTTCCCAAGAGTTATTTCTCTCCCACCCACCCCCGCCCCCAATGCTGGCCGGAGAATTCTGGGAGTTGGTCCATGGGTTTTAAAGTTGCCAAGGTTGAGAAAATTTGAAATTCAGCCTGGGGAAAAATTAGTAGAAAGAGAATAAAGCAACATTGAAGGATGTTAAAAATGATTCCCTTTGATAAATACTTAGAAAGAGCATAATGTTCACTGCTACCCATAAGAGTAGAGTAGAGTAGAGTAGAGTAGAGTAGAGTAGAGTAGAGTAGAGTAGAGTAGAGTGTAGAGTAGAGTAGAATAGTGTAGGAGTAGGAGTAGGGTAGAGTAGAGTAGAGTAGAGTAGAATAGAATAGAATAGAGCAGAACAGAACAGAACAGAATAGAATTCCATGTGATTGAACACACAAGGAATTTTTCTTTGGTGCATAAGCTCTCAGTATACATAAAAGAAAAGATACATTCGTCACAAATCATAAGATACAACACGTAATGATAGTCATAGGGTACAAATAAGCAATCAAATCATACTAGGAAACAATCAATACAAATTGCAAGGTTACAAGCAATTAAGTTACAGTCATACAGTCATAAGAGGGAGGAGACGGGTGATAGGAATGATGAGAAGACTAATGGTAATAGTAATGCAGACGTAGTAAATAATTTGACAGTGGCGTGGGAATTATTTGTTGAGCAGAGTGATGGCGTTCGGGGAAAAACTGTCCTTGTGTCTAGTTGTTCTGGTGTGCAGAGCCCTATAGCGTCGTTTTGAGGGTAGGGATTGAAATAATTTATGTCCAGGATGCGAGGGGTATGTAAATATTTTCACGGCCCTCTTTTTGACTCGTGGAGTATTCAGATCCTCAATGGAAGGTAGGTTGGTAAGTAATTGGTTGGTAGAAAAATGTAGTCTCTCAAGATTAAAGACTCCAGGAGAGGAGATAGACAAGAATAAATGAAGCAATTTCGAGACCTCACTAGCAGCTAATGTGGAAAATGCCTAAAATTGATAAGTCCAGGGTAGGAATTTATGGATCGTGTGAGCTCATATCCCCCACAGGCTTCTTAAATCCTCATCAATAACTACAATCCGTGAGACCAAATGGAAGGTTTTTGGCTGTCTTTCAACCTTCAACTGGCCAAAATTTGGTCCTTCTACCCTAGGTTGTGATCAAAGACTTCACTCAATGTAAGCGATCAGCAAAATGGAATGGTGTGTGATTTCCCCCCCTCCAACCCCTAGCAGAGAAACTGCCGTTTGTTATTTCTAACTCAACAACTTTTCCATAACTTGTTGAAATCAAGTTGCCTCCCTCCCAGTTGTGTATCTTAAACAGGTAGTTCAAAGTGTTGAACTGTTTGAGTATTAACAAAGCCTCAAAAATTAACTTACTAGTTCCCCTAGTAAGTATTAGGACAGGTTCATTTTTATCAAGGGACCCCTCCAGAATCAAGTAGGATTGACACCATCTGGGGAACGAAAGCTTTGAGATTGTCACAAGGAAGCAAGACTTTCACAGCCCTCTCTAACCACTTTACAGAGTCAGCCTGCCCCCCCAAAAAATTTGGCTCCTCATTTTCCCACCTCAGAAAGACTAAGTACACCTTGAACCTGGTGAGATTTGAACTGCCAAATTGCAGGCAGCCTGTGATCATCAGAAGAAGCTGGGAACAAGCCTCTCTAACCACTGTGCCCCCATGGTTGGAGAAGCAATAAAAATCACATGAATCATAGTACAAGTGGCTGTGATGCTAGGAAATGTACATATGGCTCAGTGGTAGGTTTCAAAAAAAAATTCGGACCTACTCTGTGGGTGTGGCCTTCTTTGTGGGAGTGGCTTGCCAGCCATGTGACCTGGTGGGAGTGGCTTGCTGGCCATGTGTTCTCTCTCTCTCTCTCTCTCTCTCTCTCTCTCTCTCTCTCTCTCTCTCTCTCTCTCTCTCTCTCTCTCTCTCTTTCCTTCCTTTTGTCTCTCTGTCCCTTTTTCCTTTTTTTCTTTCATCTCTCTCACTTTTTTTTTCTTTCTTTCTTCCTTTCTTCCTTTCTTTCTCTTTCTCTCTCTGTGTGAGTGTGTGTGTGTGTGTGTGGTGGGTTTCAAAAAAATTTGGAAGCTCTTCTGTAGGTGTGGCCTGCTTTCCGGGTCCACTGGTGGAACCTCTTCTAACCGGTTCGGTAGATTTGACGAACCGGTTCTACTGAACCGGTGCGAACTGGTAGGAACCCACCTCTGATATGGCTGGCTGAAAAGGTGCCCACATACTGTATGTACTGTCCTAACCACACTGGCAGGCACCGAAGCCAGTGGCGATGTCCATTTTGCTCTATAAATTCATGGAGAGCTAACACTCACCCTAAGTGTTTTCCCCAATGGGATTTTCCCATGTATTTTGCCAGGAAATGTACATAAGGCTGGGTCAAAAGGCATGCCCCCTCCTAACCACACTGATGGGCTACGAATCCAATGGCGATGTCCGTTTTGCTCTGGAATTCATGGAGAGCTAACCCTAACCTGCAGAGAGCTGCAGGAGGACATCGCAGCCTAAAACAGAGCTCGGGAAGACCGCCTATGACCCTCCCCAGCTCCATTTTCACTGGCAGACAGCTGCAGGAGGACATCACAGCCTAAAACAGAGCTCGGGAAGACCGCCTATGATTCTGGAGACTTTCAAGAAGAGATTGGACTGCCATTGGTCAGAAATGGCACAGGGACTCCTGCTTGGGAGAGAGAGGGGGTTGGACTAGATGACCTGCAAGGCCCCTTCCAACTCTGTTAATCCGAAGTCACGCGAGGCAATGCTTAAAGCTGATATTCCAGGAACACAGGTGGCGTCTCCTTAGAATAGAAAATTAAATAATACGCAGAGAATCTGTTTTAATTAGATTAATGTGAGGTAGCTTATCTTTCGAATATTTCGTTGGATGAATTTGCTATTGTTCTGTTAGTAAAAGGAGGAGACAGGAATGGCCTTGTTTCCCCCCCACCTAAATTTATGTCCTGGCTGACATTTGAGAATAAGTGAAGTTTCCCAGGGTATTCCTAAATAGGGCCAATGCCTCCAAATATCACAATCCCATCTAATGGTTTGGCCTCCCTCAGAGTCAGAAGAAGTTCAAGGCCCTCCCATAGTTTCCACGAGGGCCTCTCCATCAATAGATATGCAAACTGGTTCCCCAGAAACCATATTTGGCTTCCTTCCCCCCTGTTCTCATTAAATGTGTGGTTAATCACTCTGTCTGTAAAGGTCAAGAAAAAAAAAACAGGCTTGGATTTCCCAAGAAGGGAAAATATGTGATTTGGGACACCTCATCAACACGACCTCTGGATCAAATCTTGAATTGCAGCTTTTATTTTAAAAAATAATAATCCTAGCCAGTGCTGCTGGGGTGATGAGAATTGTGGTCTTACACTATAAAGATAATGTATAGCTTGTTCCGTCTCCAGACCAGCTCATGTAGATCAATAAAGCATAAAAGCAAAGGGCGTCAGAAATTCAGGTTTGACCACAGCAGAGATGAAATATAGCAATAGCACTTAGACTCTTCACAATGCTTTTCAGCTCTCACTAAATGGTTTACAGAGCCAGCCTCTTGCCTCCCCCAACAATCCGTGTCCTCATTTTACCCACCTCGGAAGGACGGAAGGCTGAGTCAACCTTGAGCCGGTCAGGATCGAACTGCTGGCAGTAGGCAGACTTAACCTGCCATACTGCATTCTAACCACTGTGCCACCAGGAAGGAGAGTGAGAAAGGGAATTAAGAGAGGAAGGAAGGAAGGAAGGAAGGAAGGAAGGAAGGAAGGAGGGAGGGAGGGAGGGAGGGAGGGAGGGAGGGAAGGAAGGAAGGAAGGAAGGAAGGAAGGAAGGAAGGAATAGTGATAGCACTTAGACTTATATACCACTTCACAGTGCATTACAGCCCTTGCTAAGCGGTTAACAGAGTCAGCCTCTTGCCCTCAACAATCTGTGTCTCATTTTACCCACCTCAAAAGAATGGAAGGCTGAGTCAACCATGAGCCGGTCAGGATCGAACTGCTGGCTGTAAGCAGACTTAACCTGCAATACTGCATTCTAACCACTGTGACATCAGGAAGGAGAATGAGAAAAGGAATTAAGAGAGAAAGGATGGATGGATGGATGGATGGATGGATGGATGGAGGGAGGGAGGGAGGGAGGGAGGGAGGGAGGGAAGGAAGGAAGGAAGGAAGGAATAGTGATAGCACTTAAACATACACCACTTCACAGTGCTTTACAGCCCTCTCTTAGCAGTTTACAGAATCAGCCTCTTGCCCTCAACAATCTGGGTCCTCATTTGACCCACCTCGGAAAGATGGAAGGCTGAGTCAACCTTGAGCCCGCTGAGATTCGATCTGCCAAACTGCTGCTGACAGCCGGCAGTCAGCAGAGGTAGCCTGCAGTACTGCACTCTCACCACTGCGCCACTCTGGCCCAGAAGAAGCAGGTGGAAGAAAATATTTGCAGCTCAGGGTTGAACTGTGGGGTCCTTGGTGCTCTCTGAGCTTGGTGGCTTTCTTGAAGACGTTTCATAACCCAACTAGGTAACGTCATCAGTGCTGTTCGCAATTGTACAATGTTAGCACCCATCCCTCTCCTAGAAAAATGAAATATTTTGTGGAAATATTTAAAATGGCAGAATATTATATTTCCCTAAAGGAGAAACAGGCTCTCAGAAAGCAGCCCACATCTTAATTAATAGCTCCAGCAGAACTGGGCCAGCCTATCTACAAGACAAAAGACCTTCAGCTCCAGGGTGATGGGATTAAGACATGGCTCTTCAGGACATAATAGGACCATTGAGCAGAAGACACAAAGCCCACTGCAATGCAATCTCCTAAGGACATTACATCACCCAGCAAACTTCAACCAAACCTGGGAGCTGAGACAAACATGACCCCATAGGAATCTGACAACAGACAATAGAATACATGTTCTTGCAAAGGAACAGGAAGTTCAAGTGCAAAACCCAACAGAAGGTATAAACTCCCCCAGGGGTGAAATACTACCGGTTCGGGCCATTTTGCCCGAACCTGTAATAAAAAAATGCTTTAAAAACATTTTTTAAAAGTCCCGATGATCACGTGGCACAGCTGATTGTCACACAGCTGGTCATCGGAACTTAAAAAAAAACTTTTTAAAGCATTTGTTTGCTACCAGTTCGGGCGAACCAGTAGTAAAAAAAAAAAAAACCTGCTAAAAAAAGTTTCAAAAAGTTCTGACGATCGCGCGGCACCAGGGGTGGGTTTCAACCAGTTCGCGGCAGTCCCTGTGAACCGGTTGGTCGGCGAACCCGGAAGTAAGTAACTTCCGGGAACGGCGAAGGGCCCGCTCGCCCGCCCGCGGTCCTTACCCGGTTTTGACGAGTTCTGCGCTTCCACGCATGCGCAGGATGCATACAGCGCCTGCGCGATCCTCCAGGAGCAGCTGGAGCGTCGCGCACACGCTAGTACGCATGCGTGCACCGCGCGCGTGCACGAGGACGCCGCCGGCCCCGTTCCAACCGAACCGGTTGGAACGGGGCGAGAAACCCACCCCTGCACGGCACCGATATTTTCCCCCTTTGATGGTTAAAATCCTTCCTTCGTTTCATTCCTTCCACCCGATTCCAAACGGTGTTTGGTGAGCCCTTGGAAGCTGAAAGCGGGGTTAAGAAATCTCCCACTTGAGCAAATCAGGGAGGGACAGCCGTGAGAAGGAATGAGAAGTCATTGCTGATCAAAGGGTGTGTTAATGTGCCGTAATAACAGAGACCCAGGAGACACCACGAGGTTTAGCGCCAGGAGCCAAGGTCGGCCTGACATTTCAACCGGGAGGAAAGGTATTCGAGGCATTCCGTGAAACCAATATGTCAAGCCTGCTTGGGTGGGTAAGAACAATTTTTTTTTTAAATTCTGCAAAGATTTACCGGTATTTCACCGTGTAGGTAGGCCTCGACTTATAATAGTTCCTTTAAAAAAAAATTTAAGAATTTGGAAGACAAATTATAAACTAACACGATCAGCAGCACTTAAAGAAAATATATACAAAATGTTTTACCGTTGGCATTTATCACCAACAAGATTGGCTAAAATGTACCCAAACATGAAGCCGACCTGCTGGAAGTGTAAAAAAGTACAAGGGACTTATTATCACATACGGTGGACCTGCCCGGAAACACAAAAATATTGGACAAAAATTTGGAAATGGGTGCAAGAAATTACAGGAGAACAGATAAAATACAAACCCGAAATCTTTCTACTGGGAATAATCAAAGGGAAAGATACACAGCAAATTAAGTACATATTAACACATCTGCTAACTACAGCTAGAATAGCATTCGCCCAATGCTGGAAACAAAATAATACCCTCTCGGATGAATTAGTGATAAAAAAAATACTTTGGATTGTGCAGAGATGGACAAATTAACACTGAAATTAAAAGATAAAGAAGAGTCGGAATATTATGAAATTTGGAACAATTGGTACAAATGGCTGCAAAACAAGAATAAAATTAATTAAGCCAAAAAACAATATATATAAATATATATAGAACTGTGTATGAAGGTGTGTAAATATAGAAGCGAAATATTATATACATGTACAGGTATGATGACATAACAATGTTGATGTAATGACTGTAAGGTGTTGTAGAAGGGAAAAAATAATAAAAAACATCTGCTACAAAAAAAATTAACATTTATGAGTGCTTAATAAACAGTGTATTGTATGAGTCCATTTACATATACATAATAATAGTAAAGGTGAAGAGAGATGCAGTGGCTCAGTGGTTAAGACGATCAGAAAAGTCAGCAGTTCGGCGGTTCGAATCCCTATTGCGAAAACGCCACCAAAGCAATGCCAAATCAATCCGGATGACTGACTTCATGTACTGTACATCGTTTGCATAATCACACAATTTGATATAATTGCATTTATTTGCATCCCTCTGCATCGTCCCGCAATTGTTCATCTCCCCGTCATGCAGACTTTTTGCAAACCTCGTAAGAATCTGCTCGGACGCTCCAAGGAGAATTCAAGCATTTTCATTTCTGCTATAAGCCCCTGCAAAGAACCTATTCTAAGAACTTTTGGATGCCTTTAAAAATCTTCCTTATATAGGGACGTGATGGCTCGGTGGCTAAGATGCTGAGCTGGTCGATCAGAAAGGTCGGCAGTTTGGCGGTTCGAATCCCTAGCGCCGCATAACGGAGTGAGCTCCTGTGACTTGTCCCAGCTTCTGCCAACCTAGCAGTTCGAAAGCACGTAGAAATGCAAGTAGAAAAATAGGAACCACCTTTGGGGGGAAGGGAACACCGTTCCGTGCGCCTTCGGCGTTTAGTCATGCCGGCCACATGACCACGGAGACGTCTTCGGACAACGCTGGCTCTTTGGCTTTGAAACGGAGATGAGCACCGCCCCCTAGAGTCTGGAATGACTAGCACACATGTGCGAGGGGAACTTTTACCTTTTAAAAGGAATTGAGGCAGGTTCAGAGTTAAAGTTAGCAGGGGGGAAAAATCCCAGCCACTTAAGGAAGACATGGTTAGAAGTTAATAATTGTGAATTATTAACTTCTTCTTGTGAAATCTCTTTTTCTTCCCCTTATGTGTCATTGGGTAGCAAAGAACAAAACGGAAGAGAGGAATAACATTTATTATTGCCTGGTTTTCTGGCAAACTTTTCTATTTTTTTTTTATTTTTAATGCAAATCAGGCCTGGAGTTAAAACTCATAAATGAACGGATAGAGAAGAAACGCGGAAAAAGGGAGCCTAAAACAAAGACTCCAATGCAGGTGGTCCTCGACTAATTGAGCCCCACATCTTTGTTGCTAAGTGAGACATTTGTTATGTGAATTTTGCCCCGTTTTCTGTCCTTTCTTGCCACGGTTGTTAAGCGAATCCCAGCGGGGGTTGAATTAGTAATGCGGTTCTTAAGTGAATTGCTTGTCTGGAGGTCGCAAAAGGGGAGCGCGTGACGATGCAACCGTCGTAGCTGTGAGTCAGTCCGCAAGCGTCTGAATGTTGATCACGTTGCCACGGGGATGCTGCAAACGGTCACAAGTCACTCTTCTCAGTGCCGTTGTAACTTTGAACAGTCACTAAACGAACTGTTGTAAATCAAGGACTAGCTGTATGGTGGTTCTCTGCAGGGGTGTCCCAAAACAAAGGTCAAGATTGCTCAAACTCCTAGTCCAGTGTTTCTCAACCTTGGCAACTTGAAGATGTCTGGACTTCAACTCCCAGAATTCCCTAGCCAGCGAATCCGGACATCTTCAAGTTGCCAAGGTTGAGAAACACTGTCCTAGTCACTTTTTTATGTGGGATGCACCTGACAAATACCTGGAAAAGGGGAGGGGCTTCCATCACAGGGTTGCACAGTTAGGCCTCAACTTACAACCGTTCACTTTAGTGGCCCTTTGAAGTTACAAAGGCGCTGAAGTGATTTACGACTGTTTTCCATACTTATGACAGTTGCAGTTTCCCGGGAGTCATGTGATCAAAATTAGGATGGTTTGGCAGCTGACTCACATTTATGACGGGGGCATTGTCCCGGGGTCATGGGATCCCTTTTTGCGACCTTCTGACAAACAAAAGTCCATGGGGAAGCCGGATTCACTTAACAACCGTGGCAAGGAAAGTCATATAATGGGAGAAAACCCACTTAACAACAGAAATGTTGGGCTCAATTGAGGTCATAAGTCGAGGACTAGCTGCATATTGCTAGATTTCTATTAGTCTTCCTTCCTTCCCCCCTCCCTCCCTTATTTCTTTCCTTCTTCTTTTTCTCCCTTCCTCCTCCCCTCCCTTATTTCTTTCCTTCCTTTTCCTCTCTTCCTTCCTCTTTTCCTCCCCTCCTTTCTTCCCTCCCTCCCTTCTTTCCTTCCTATTTCCTCCCTCCTCCCTCCTTTCCTTTCTCCCTCTTCCTTCCTCTTTTCCTCCCTTCCTTTCTTCCCTCCCTCCCTTTCCTTTCTCCCTCCTTCCTTTCCCCTCTTCCTTCCACTTTACCTCCCTTCCTTTCTTCCCTCCCTCCCTTCTTTCCTTCTTTCCTTCCTATTTCCTCCCACCTTCCACCTTTCCTTTCTCCCTCCCTCCCTCTCTTCCTTCCTCTTTTCCTCCCTTCCTTTCTTCCCTCCCTCTCTTTCCTTTCTCCCTCCCTCATTTCCCCTCTTCCTTCTTCTTTTCCTCCCTTCCTTCCTTTCTTCCCTCTCTCCCCCCTTCCCTCCCTCCTTCCTTCCTTCCTTCCTTCCTTCCTTCCTTCCTTCCTTCCTTCCTTCTTCTCTAGAATGGGCAGCCGGACACGGGACCCTTTCCCATGGTTGGATGTGAGCTGCAGCAGAATATCTCAAGGAGGAGGAGGAGGAGAAGGAATTGATTCTTGAAGTCCTTTAGAAAATTCCCACCAGCGCACAAAGCTTTTTGGACACGCCACCTAAGTGGATTAAAAAGGTGAGTTTGGGTCCGATTCTTAAGACCTCCAGTTATTT
The DNA here is from genome assembly GCF_051295495.1 of Thamnophis sirtalis. Classification (NCBI taxonomy): domain Eukaryota; kingdom Metazoa; phylum Chordata; class Lepidosauria; order Squamata; family Natricidae; genus Thamnophis; species Thamnophis sirtalis. The sequence continues at coordinate 5,897,581 of NW_028261390.1, forward strand.
CTTCTCAACAGATTTACAGTGACAGAGTCAGCTGTTTGATATAGGTGGTAACATTGGAGGTTTTTTCCCGCCTCATTTGCTCTCTGGCACTTGATTAATTGGCACTCGATTAACACAGAATCTGAAGTAGAGAATAACGGGATTGGAAGGGACTTTGCGAGGTCTTCTAGTCCAACCCCACTGTGAAGTACCCGTGGGTCGCTCATGAAGCCAATGTTGAGAAAAGACACGGACACGATCTTTCTTGGGATGAAGCGACCCAGATTGGGGGTCTGAGAGCCCCTTTTATTGAGATAGGACAAAGGCAGGAGGAGCAAACAGCATGTGATTTAAGACAGCCTGTCAAACTACAATTGCTAATCTACTGCTCAGGGAAGTTCTGTCTATATATGGTCAAATCCTGGGCGTCATTGGTAAGGCACATCTAGAGTGAACATTAGGATGTTACGTTATGAACTATCAGGATGTTATGGAGCACTATCAGGATGTTATGTTATGTAGGAGTTTGTTTTTTCCTATGTGGTTCAGTGTGGCCGCGCATGCCCTATTAGGCACTGGGCCATGGGTGACCCACACCTACACAAAGAGTTATATTACAACTCACGGCTGAATGGATAATATCATCATCATCATCATCATCATCATCATCATCATCAAAACTTCACGCTTTCCAGGGCTAGGCTCAAATCCTTCTCCCAATATGCCAAGTCCTGACAATTGTTGGTTCGCATTTGCATTCCGTGCGCAATTTTCAGCTGCCTGTGTGAGCCCACCAACTGAAATGCCATTTTCCGACATCTGTGAATTTAGAAGCACAGTTGTGCACTTTCTAAAAATACAGGCCGGCCTCGGTATATGAGTAAGAAGTTCGCAGGATATAAGTGTAGGGAGTTATCACCCAGCCCTCCCCCAGAAAAAAATGAAATACCCTAGGAAATATTGAAAAGGCAGAATATTTCTCTGGATGTGAAAAGGAAGAAAAATGTTTTGTAAAGAGAGAATAGCTGCCTGCAGCTTCCTGCCCATCCCCACTTTGTCAATCGGCCATTAAAAAGGCCAAGCTAGTCCACTTTACATAATAAAGAGTTCTCCCCTTCAGCTCCAGGGGGATGGGATTAAGGCATGATAATATTGGCCCTTTACCCAACTCGCCACATGGCATCTGAGAACTCAACCAAACCTGGATTCAAAACGCAGCCTAGAGAGTTGCCCCTAGCATGGCCCCATGGGAGTCTGACAACCCATCAGAATACAAGCTCAAGATCAAGGGCCAGAGAGGGCATAAAACCAGGGACTCAGCTTCTCTTCCTTCCTTCTCTTCTCCACCAACATTGAAGCATGTGATCCCCCTTTTCTGTTCAGGAGCTCAAGCCATGTGGTCCTGTCCACCATTAAAACCATCTTTCCAAGCAGCCTCCATGTCTCCAGTGTCTTTTTCCACACTTGGAGCCGAACCCAGAAGGACATCTCTTTCATTATAAGTATTCCTAAAAAAAATATAGCTTACCAATATATTAGGATAAATAAAGAACTGAATAAATAGGACTCAATCTTTTGGGAGCTTACAAAGCCTCAACACGAGCTATCAAAAATGACGCTGAAATACCTGTTAAAGGTATGGCTCTGATTTCAAAACAAAGCAATATTTGATCGCTAGACAATCTTCCTTGTTTACTTTAAAGTTCTGCCTGTGGATCTAAGCCACCATCTCGATGATCACAATCATTTTAGCTAAAGATTTTGAAAAATACATAATTTTCCGTCGGGGTGATTTTCTTCCACCGGCCACTAGGAGGTGGTACAACAATACGTTAAAAAAAAGTAGGAGCAGAATTTTAACTTGGTGAACTGGACAGGATAATAAAATTATATTTTGGCTCCTTTTGATTTGGGATCTCCGTGTGAACATAATACATTGTCGTTGGTGGTCACTGCTAATTGTGGTTGACTGAGCAGCTAATTGTAGGCAGGGGAACTAATTTTGACCACTCTGACACTGAGCTTGTCGATCAGAAAGGTCGGCAGTTCGGCGGTTCGAATCCCTAGCGCTGCGTAACGGAGTGAGCTCCCATTACTTGTCCCAGCTTCTGCCAACCTAGCAGTTTGAAAGCAGGTAAAAAATGCAAGTGGAAAAATAGGAACCATCTTTGGTGGGAAGGTAACAGCATTCCATGCGCCTTCAGTGTTTAGTCATGCCAGCCACATGACCACGGAAACGTCTTCGGAGAGCGCTGGCTCTTCGGCTTTGAAACGGAGATGAGCACCGCCCCCTAGAGTCAGGAACAACTAGCACATAGGTGCAAGGGAAACTTTAAGTTTACTTTTAGTGACCTATTCCAGCACCTTGTCAAAAAACTTGGAGAATAATGGATCCAAAGCTTCTTTGATGCACCTTGACTTCCTATTAGGAATACAGATCATCCTCAATTTACCCCCCATTTGTTTAATGTCCATTTGAAGTTACAACAGTGCGAGGAAAAAGTGACTTACGACCTGAACCTCAGACTTATGACCATTGCAACAGCCCCATGATCACATGAGTCAGATTCAGGCGCTTGGCGATGGATTCGTATCAATGACGGTTGGAAAAGATCTCGCAATCCCCTTCCGACAAGTAAATAGCAATAGCAGTTAGACTTATATACCGCTTCATAGGGCTTTCAGCCCTCTCTAAGCGGTTTACAGAGTCAGCATATCGCCCCCAACAACAATCCGGGTCCTCATTTTACCCACCTTGGAAGGATGGAAGGCTGAGTCAACCTTGAGCCGGTGAGATTTGAACAGCCGAACTGCAGAACTGCAGTCAGCTGAAGTAGCCTGCAGTGCTGCATTTAACCACTGAGCCACCTCGGCTCCTAGCCAACTCAAGTAAAGTCCATGAGGAAGCTGGATCTTTTAACAGCCAGGTCTCTAATTTAACCACTGCGGCAATTCACTTAACCACGGTGGCAAGGAAGGTTGTAAAATGGGGCAAATCTCACATAACGAATGGCTTGTTTAGCTATGGAAATTTCGGAGTCGGCTGCAGTCGTAAATCGAGGCCTACCTGTAGACAGAAGCGTGTGGAGGGGGGGAATTGGTTTTCTACAGGTGTATCAACGTAACAATTGCCTCTCATGACTTCAGATTAACAGAATTGGAAGGGACCTTGATTATCATCTAGTCCAGTGGTGGGATTCAGCCAGTTTGCACCTATTTGGGAGAACCAGTTGTTAACTTTCTACGCAGTTCGGAGAACCGGTTGTTGGAAGAAATCTTATTTTGTTTTTTTCCACTTTAAAGGCTAATCCTGTAAGTAAGTAAGTAAGTAAGTAAGTAAGTAAGTAAGTAAGTAAGTAAGGAAGGAAGGAAGGAAGGAAGGAAGGAAGGAAGGAAGGAAGGAAGGAAGGAAGGAAGGAAGGAAGGAAGGAAACATACATTCTGGTGTTGTTTCTAGACTCATCTTTATTGATCTGCTTACAGAAACTGCCTCTCGGTTTACCCTTATTGCATTGTAATAGCTAAGGCGAAGCGCCCATCAATGTGAGTGACGTTGAGTTGGCCGTGCCCACTGTTACATGACCACCGAGCCACGCCTACCCAGCTGGTCATTAGGGCAGAGAACCGGTTGTTAAATTATTTGAATCCCATCACTGATCTAGTCCAACCCCCCGCCCAAGCAGGAGAGCCTACATTTCTGACAGAGGGCAGTCCAGTCTCTTCTTGAAAGCCTCTAGTGATGAAGCTCCCACAACTTCCAAAGGCAACTTCTGTTCCATGGGTTGATTGTTCTCCCTGTCAGAAAGTTCCTCCTTATTTCCAGGTTGAATTTCTCCTTGTTCAGTTTCCATCCGTTATTCCTTGTCTGGCCTTCAGGTGCCTTGGAGAATAGCTTGACTCCTTCTTCTTTGTGGTAGCCCCTCAAATATTGGAAGACTGCTATTATGCCCCCCCTGGTCTTTCTCTTCACTAGACTAGCCATGCCCAGTTCCTGCAACCGCTCTTCGTATGTTTTAGCTCCAGTCCCCTAATCATCTTGGTTGCTCTTCTCTGCACTCTTTCTAGAGTCTCCACATCTTTTTTTTATAGTCTGGTGACCAAAACTTTATTTTCTCACAGGCCTCTGACTTTCTTATCTCCATCACTATCAAAATGAAAAAGTAAACTCTTTGGAAGAACTTTCTGTTATTTGCCTTTATGCCTTTGATCAAACAAGCCAGCCATTCTCCAGGCAGATGCAAAGCATGGTTGACTGATGATCATGTCAACCAGGAAGTGGCTCATTTTCCAATTCTTATCCACACAGTAAAATTACACCGAGGTCTAAGCAGGGCAGGTCCCCATTGTAAATTGTCTTCCTTATCTCAATTCCTTTCTGCCTCTTTTCTATGACTTGGGAAAGGGACAAAAATTGAAAGGGAGGCAAAGATTAAATGCCCAAAACTTTGTTTCTCAACTTTAAGACCTCAACTTTAGGACCTCAACTCCCAGAATTCCACACAAGATGAAATTGGAATCCACATGTCTCAAGGTCAGCAAGCGGATAGGATTCTGGGAGTTGAAGTCCACACTTCTTAAAGTCCTCCAGCTTGAGAAACATGAATGGAATTCTGCGAGTTGAAGTCCATACATCTTAAAGTCCTCAAGCTTGAGAAACACAGATGGGATTCTGGGAGTTGAAGTCCACACGTCTTAAAAGTCCTCAAGCTTGAGAAACACAGATGGGATTCTGGGAGTTGAAGTCCACACGTCTTAAAAGTCCTCAAGCTTGAGGAACACATATGGGATTCTGGGAGTTGAAGTCCACACGTCTTAAAAGTCCTGAAGCTTGAGAAACACAGATGCGATTCTGGGAGTTGAAGTCCACACGTCTTAAAAGTCCTCAAGCTTGAGAAACACAGATGGGATTCTGGGAGTTGAAGTCCACACGTCTTAAAAGTCCTGAAGCTTGAGAAACACAGATGGGATTCTGGGAGTTGAAGTCCACACGTCTTAAAAGTCCTCAAGCTTGAGAAACACAGATGGGATTCTGGGAGTTGAAGTCCACAGGTCTTAAAAGTCCTCAAGCTTGAGAAACACAGATGGGATTCTGGGAGTTGAAGTCCACACGTCTTAAAAGTCCTCAAGCTTGAGGAACACAGGTGGGATTCTGGGAGTTGAAGTCCACAAACCTTAAAATCATCCCGCTTGAGAAATGCGGATGGGGACAATCCCTTTTTTTTTTTGAGGCCACTTTAGGACGGTTCTGTTGTGGGAAAGAAAGTTGACAAGTTGCAGAGTCCCAAAGTCATCTAAAGCTGTTTCAGAGTAGAGGTAATCCTCTGTGGATTAGTGTCTGGCATTATTTGATGTCGTTAATACCTTTAGCCTTTCCCCCTGACCTACTTAAGGCCTGATACGCAACTTCTGTTTACTCCATGGATAGGAAGGGCTACCGTCCAAATCCTGAAGGCAAACATGGGCCGTGTTGTCTTCCCCCTATTCCTGGCTACTGCAAGCACGCCTTCCTCTATCAGTCTGTGGAGATTCTCAGTCCTCCAGCTCATGGTTTTCCCGAAGGTGCTTTTATCAAGAGGCACCTGGACTTTCTGTTTCTTTCCTTTTGAAGATGTTTTGCGTCTCAACCAAGAAGCTTCTTCAGCTCTGACTGGATGGTGGGGAATGGAAGGATTTATATTCCTTGCAGACAGCTGGTCCTTTGCATCCTTTTAGAAGGTCGTTGAGGCCACTTGGAGGTTTCTCTGTGTCCTCAGATAAACCTCCAAGTGTTTCAGTGCCTCAATGGAACAACTTGCCTCCGGAGGTTGTGGGTACTCCAACACTGGAGGTTTTTAAGAAAAGACTGGACAACCATTTGCCTGAAATGGTAGAGGGTCTCCTGCTCAAACGGGGGGTTGGACTAGAAGATCTCCATGGTCCCTTCTAACTCCATAGACCTTTTTGAGACCACATCGTCACCATTGCTGATCTTCTCCGTTGGCTCCCAACAAGCAAAGTCAATGGGGCCAAATGGATTCACTTAATGACCGCACGATTCGCTTAATAACCATGGTAAACATGGTTGTAAAATCGGGCAAGACTCACTTAACAACCACTTTGGTTAGCAATGGGACAACTGATTCCTATTTGTGGTCCTAAGTTGAGGACTTTCCTGCATATCATGTGTAAATCAGGACAACAATTTCGGCATGTAGGAAAGTGCGCCGTCATGCACAAAAGGCCATGCAATAATAAATTAGGGAGCTTTTAAGGTGTTTCATTTAAAAAAAATATTCTATACGCCGTGGGGTTTTGCACAATCCTAAGATAATTGGGCAACCCTCATTCCTTGGCTGAAGAGCCAAGCAAGTTGGCCATTGGCCTGGTTTTCTTCCACCCTGGAAAGCAGCTGCGGTATAATGAAAGGCTCCCCTTGTTTGTTAGAGATAGGATGGGCCCTTTGCGTAGATCCTTATCGACGTGGTGATTGCACAAGATGCTGGCTCTCATCAATCTGCACTCCGCACAGCACCAGCTTTCCTAAGCCAACCCGAGGCAGAAGGCCAGGCCAAATATTGAGGATGAGCAATAGGAGATAGACAGGAGAAATCAGGAGCCAGAAGGGGAGAGGAGGGAAGGAGAGAGGAGGGGAAGAGAGATTGGCTAAGGAGAGGGGAGAAGAGGGGAATAGGAGATGAGAGGAGGAGAGGGGAGAGGGGAGGGGAGGGGGAGAGAAGAGGGGAGGAGAGAGGAGGGGAAGAAAGATTGGCTAAGGAGAGGGGAGAAGAGGGGAATAGGAGATGAGAGGAGGAGAGGGGAGAGGAGAAGGGGAGAGAGGAGAGGAGGGGAGGAGAGAGGAGAGATGGGAGGGGGAGGGAAGGAGGAGAGGAGAACGGGAGGAAGGAGAGGAAATGAGGGGAGGGGAGAGGGGAACAAATGGGATGGGGAGAGGGAGAGGAGAGGAGGGGAGGGGAGATGATCATTGAGATCGTTCCAAAGGTGCTTTTTTCAAGAGGCAACTGGCGGAGGAATTCTGGGAATTGAAGCAGAGATGGGTTCCTACCAGTTCGCACCAGTTCGGTAGAACCGTTTCGTCAAATCTACCGAACCGGTTAGAAGAGGTTCCACCAGTGGACCCGGAAAGCAGGCCACTTTATTTTATTTATTATTTATTTTATTAAATATATTTATATGCCGCCCAATCCCCAAGGACTCCTACAGAAGAGGTTCCAAAATTTTTTGAAACCCACCACTGACACACACACACACACACAGAGACTCACACAGAGAGAGAAAGAGAAAGAAAGAAAGAAAGAAAGAAAGAAAGAAAGAAAGAAAGAAAGAAAGAAAAAGAGAAAGAAAAAGTGAGAGATGAAAGAAAAAAGGAAAAAGGGACAGAGACAAAAGGAAGGAGAGAGAGAGAGAGAGAGAGAGAGAGAGAGAGAGAGAGAGAGAGAGAGAGAGAGAGAGAGAGAGAGAGAGAGAGAACACATGGCTGGCAAGCCACTCCCACAAAGGAGGACACACCCACAGAGTAGGTTCGAAAAATTTTTGAACCCCACCACTGAGTTGAAGTCTAGAAGTCTTAAAGTTCCCAAGTTGGGAGACCCCTGCCCTAGGATCTTTGGGCCAGATGTGCTCACAAGTATCTTCTACGATCGTTATTCTGAGAATCAAATGAAGAGCAACCTTTGACCCATGCAGGAGCATTGAACTTCTCTAGGGGAATAACATGGGTGAAATAGAAGCATGGGAGAAAAGTGGAGCTCCCCTCCAGGGGTGTCCACGGTCACGTTCTAAAAACAAACGATTTGGAATCATAAACTCAAAGAGTTGGAAAGCACCACAGAGTCCAATTAAAGCAACCGGGACAGATTTTGCTTGATCACATCTAAGGAGGGGACGTTCACCAGCTTCCTAGACCATCTGCTCCAATTTTGAACTGCTGTTACTGTCAGGAAGGTTGTCCTAACTTCCAAGAGAATCTGTGCTAGAGCTAAAAAGTCCTCCCAGAAGAGATTGTTCCACTGGGTGAAAAGTTGGCTTGTACTACAACAATGTTTATCAATCATCTATCTATCTATCTATCTATCTATCTATCTATCTATCTATCTATCTATCTATCTATCTATCTATCTATCTATCTATCTATCTATCTATCTATCTATCTTTCTTTCTATCTATCTATCTATCTTTCTATCTATCTATCTATCTATCTTTCTATCTATCTATCTATCTATCTTTCTTTCTATCTTTCTTTCTATCTATCTATCTATCTTTCTATCTTTCTATCTATCTATCAATCCATCCATCCATCCATCCATGCAACCATCTATCTATCTATCTATCTATCTATCTATCTATCTATCTATCTATCTATCTATCTATCAATCATCTATCTATTTATCTTTCTTTCTATCTATCTATCTATCTATCTATCTATCTATCTATCTATCTTTCTATCTATCTATCATCTATCTATCTTTCTATCTATCTTTCTTTCTTTCTATTTTTCTATCTATCTATCTTTCTTTCTATCTATCTATCTTTCTATCTATCATCTACCCATCAATCCATCCATCCATCCATCCATGCAACTATCTGTGCTTGTCTGTCTGTCTGTCTGTCTGTCTGTCTGTCTGTCTATCTATCTATCTATCTATCTATCTATCTATCTATCATCTATCTCTTTCTATCTATCTTTCTATCTATCTATCTATCTATCTATCTATCTATCTTTCTTTCTTTCTATCATCTACCCATCAATCCATCAATCCATCCATCCATCCATCCATCTTTCTTTCTTTCTTTCTTTCTTCTTTCTTTCTTTCTATTTATCTTTCTATCTATCTATCTATCTATCTATCTATCTATCTATCTATCTATCTATCATCTATCTATCTATCTATCTATCTATCTTTCTATCTATCTATCTTTCTATCTACCCATCCATCCATCCATCCATCATCCATCATCTACTAACTTTTTACATCCATCAAACTCCCAAACTAGTATTCAGTCCTAATGTCTGTCTGTCTTTCTGTCTCCATCCATCCATCCATCCATCCATCCATCCATCCATCCATCCATCCATCCATGTTGACTAGTGAATACTGAAAGTTGACGTGCACAAGTTTTAAAACTACCACGTTGGGAGACCATTAAACTGTCTAGGATCTCCTCTTCCATATGGGATCTCCTGTTTGAGGAAGGGGTTGGCCTGGAAGTCCTCCCAGGTCCCTTGCAATTCTATTATTCTACCTTCTGTTTTCTTCTAACCCGCGTGGAATGAGGCACAGAAGACCTCCGGGTTGATTGAGTTCCTTTCAATTTGAACTGGTCAAAGTGATCGGAGGCCAGATCCCAGCCCCTAACAAAGAAACTCAGAATATTTGCTTTGCCAGCAGATGGCCCGATTGGACCATCCTCTCCAATTTTTACACTGAATTTAAAAAAAAAAAAAACACCATTACATAATGCAGACATTTGCAGCTTAGCTATCAGTCGGCTGGCAAATATTGAGTAATAAAATTCCTTTCAACTTTATCCCCTGTTTATTTTCCTTAGGTGAAATGCCCCCATGATAACATTCCTCTTGGTTTCCCTCCCCCCTTGAGGGAAAAGCAAAATTTCCATCTCCTCAAGCGGAAAATATTTCTCTCTTATGGTGGCCACAAACGTCTGTGCCTCTGCTGGTTTATCCAAACAGCCGTTTTTTGCAAATCTACTATAAATCACACGAAGCCCAAAGCACGAGTTTGTTTTTATTCCTTTGAATCTTATTTATGAATAACAATCTTCCCCGTTTGCTCAGATCTTGAGATGAAGGCCAACTGGTCTGCAAAAACTGAAGGGCAGTTTTCAAATTCAAAGCCAACCTGGTGTTGAGTGGTTGGGGAATTCTGGGAGTTGAAGTCCACAGGTCTTGAAGTTCTCAAGGTGGGACACCCTTATTGCAGAATTCTGGGAGTTGAAATCCATAGGTCTTAAAGTTCTCAAGGTTGAACACCCTTATTGCAGAATTCTGGGAGTTGAAATCCATAGGTCTTAAAGTTTTCAAGGTCGAAAACCCTTATTGCAGAATTCTGGGAGTTGAAGTCCATAGGTCTTAAAGTCCTCAAGGTTGGAAACGCTTATTGCAGAATTCTGGGAGTTGAAATCCATAGGTCTTAAAGTTCTCAAGGTTGGACACCCTTATTGCAGAATTCTGGGAGCTGAGGTCCATAGGTCTTAAAGTTCTCAAGGTGGGACACCCTCATTGCAGAATTCTGGGAGTTGAAATCCATAGGTCTTAAAGTTCTCAAGGTTGAACACCCCTATTTTAGAATTCTGGGAGTTGAATTCCATAGGTCTTAAAGTTCTCAAGGATGGAAACCCTTATTGCAGAATTCTGGGAGTTGAAATCCATAGGTCTTAAAGTTCTCAAGGTTGGACACCCTTATTGCAGAATTTGGGGGGTTGAAGGCCTTAAAGTTCTCAAGGTGGGACACCCCTATCCTACAGGTTCACTTGCCAATTCAAGTTTCTGTATGCGTTTCTTTTTGTAGTCATGGATTCGGAGACACCATGGCTAAAGTCCCCCACCTAAAAAAATCACTTTGCAGACCCAAATATAAGCTTCTTGAGGAGATAATACTAGCTCCAGGGAGAGCTCTTGAATGAAATTGACCTCCAGCTCAGCGATGCTCAGCAGTGCCTGTCCACATAATTATTTCTCCCGTGGTTAAAATGTGAAAATTTGACACCCGAATGAAACTCAGCACTGTATCTCAGCATGCCCTGGAGCACCTCAATCAACAGCCATTGCCTGAGCGGCAGGAGACGAGAAGGATAATTTTCTCAAAAGGTCAGGAGGGTGACGTCAGAACCTTTATACCCCACAGGCAAAGCCCCTTGAAATTACAGGGCCTCCAAGCCAGGCTGGTGATGAAAGTTGGTTAGAGGAAGTGTGCTGTCCCAATAGTATATAGCTAATTATAGGAATTAAGAGCTGTCTCCTTTAAGAAACTACCTCGTGGGAATGTAACTTACCTTATGGGAAATGAAGGCAGAACTGCCTTGTGGGAAATGTATATAGCAGATTCTGTACTCCTTAATTAGAGCTTTCCTTTCCTCTAGGGGGTTTCTTTCCAAACTCCCTCAAAGGGTGGGAAGACTCGTTGAATGGAGAGAATGGGTCTTTGTTTGTGGTTGATGGTCGCACATCTGAATTGTTCCTGGCGGAGTTGGAGATTTGTGTCTTGTGTACAGACACAAAGGCTTTCTCCCTTGTGTCTCGTATAGGACTGTTAATCGGTCCGTGGTTCGGAAGACGTTTTTTGCTCCCTGGGGACCCTGGCCTTCTATTGCAACGCACTCTACATGGGGCTACCCTTGAAAAGCATTCAGAGACTGCAGCTAGTCCAGAATGCGGCCGCGCGAGCGATATTGGGTGCACCGAGGTACCCCCACGTTACACCTGTCCTCTGCGAGCTGCACTGGCTACCAATTGGTCTCTGGATGCAATTCAAGGTGTTGGTTATTACTTTAAAGCCCTACATAGCTTAGGGCCAGCGTATCTGCGAGACCGCCTACCGCCACATACCTCCTAGCGGCCAGTAAGATCCCACAGATTGGGCCTCCTTCAGATGCCGTCAGCCAGACAGTGTCTGCTGGTGGGCCCCCACTCTCATGGCCTTCAGGAAAGCTGTAAAAACCTGGCTGTTCCGGCAGGCCTGGGGCTGTTGACCTCACTGTTGAGGTCCAGCCCCGATTAGAATGAATGTATGTGGTGTTTCTTGAATGTGTTACGAATTCTTTGAGTTCAATTCCCTTTTTGGCCACTAGGGCGCATTGCAAGACTTTGAAGATGCAGGTGCAGTTCACTTGTCAGCCACTAGGGTGCGTTGCAAGACTTTGAAGATGCAGGCGCAGTTCACTTGTCGGCCACTAGGGTGCGTTGCAAGACTTTGAAGATGTAGGCGCAGTACACTTGTCAGCCACTGGGGTGCGTTGCAAGACATTGAAGATGTAGCCGCAGTTCACTTATTGGCCACTGGGGTGCATTGCAAGACTTTGAAGATGCAGCCGCAGTTCACTTATTGGCCACTGGGGTGCATTGCAAGACTTTGAAGATGCGGCCACAGTTCACTTGTCGGCCACTGGGGTGCGTTGCAAGACATTGAAGATGTAGCCGCAGTTCACTTATTGGCCACTGGGGTGCATTGCAAGACATTGAAGATGTAGCCGCAGTTCACTTATTGGCCACTGGGGTGCGTTGCAAGACATTGAAGATGTAGCCGCAGTTCACTTATTGGCCACTGGGGTGCATTGCAAGACTTTGAAGATGCGGCCACAGTTCACTTGTCGGCCACTAGGGTGCGTTGCTTGACTTTGGCGAGGTAGATGCAGTGTACTTGTTGGCCACTAGGGTGCGTTGCAAGACTTTGGCGATGTAGGCACAGTACACATTTGCCTCTTGGGTGCGTTGCAAAACTTTGGTGATGTAGGTGCAGTATACTTGTTGGCCAGTAGGGTGTGTTGCTTAACTAAGTTGGGAGTTGTAAAACCTAGCCCAATCTTGATTTAGCTTCAACCTGATTTTCGTGTGACTTTTTTTATTATCATTTAACAGACATTCAGCGAGAAGGCTGCATACTGTGAAGCGCTAGCTTTGTCACCAGTTTTATTTACAGGAAAAGCCCAGGGGCATTTTTTAGAAAGAAAAATGAGCGTTGGGTACAGCGCAGAGATCTTGGCAAGGGTATCGGATTGGTTCCCTGGGCACCTCGGAGGCGCTCACGGGAGAAGCATTGTGAAAATGCCACCGAAGGCTGCCAAAACAATCCAGATGACTGACTTCATGTACATCGTTTGCATAATCACACAATTGATATAATTGCATTTATTTGCATCCCTCTGCATCGTCCCGTAATTATTCATCTCCCCGTCATGCAGCCTTTTGCAAAGCTCGTATGAATCTGCAGACGCTCCAGGGAGAATTCAAAGATATTAATTTCTGGTATAAGCCCCCGTGAACAACCTATTCTAACAACTTTTGGCTGCCTTTAAAAATGCTCCTGACGTAGGGATGTGGTGACTCAGTGGCTAAGACGCTGAGCTTGTTCATCAGACAGGTCGGCAGTTCGGCGGTTCAAATCCCTAGCGCCGCATGACGGAGTGAGCTCCCGTTGCTTGTCCCAGCTTCTGCCAACCTAGCAGTTCGAAAGGAGGTAAAAATGCAAGTAGAAAAAATAGGGACCCCCTTTGGTGGGAAGGTAATAAGTGTTCTGTGTGCCTTCGGCGTTTAGTCATGCCGGCCACATGACCACGGAGACATCTTTGGACAGTGCTGGCTCTTTGGTTTTGAAATGGAGATGAGCATCACCCCCTAGAGTGAGGAACAACTAGCACATATGTGCGAGGGGAATTTTTACCTCTACCTTTAAAAATCTTCCAAAATTCCAAAATTTGTCCAACAATCGTGGTCTTCTTTTGAAAAAACTTTGTCATCTTGCCTTTCTACAATTTTTTCTTTAACATCCATAAGTGCTTAGCGAACCAGTGTTTTGTCCAGGTCAATATATTTTATACACAATACTAAATATACATAGTCGTAACCTTTTAACTTCTAACATTTGTCTATACATTGTAGTTATATTTTATTATACATCCTTTCTACAGTGGATTTTATTTTATTTTTTTGGTGCAATAAACGTATCAAATGCCACCAAATAGTTCGGTAATCATGAGGACTAGAAACTGTGTAAAATGAAACTTTAGGATTCTTGCAAGACTGGAGAACACACCATGAGTGTGCAAGGGCCAGTGTGCTGATGTGTCCGAATAACTCATTTTCCATCACGGAACATGTATGGAAGGAGGACTAGCAGAACCTGGGGAGGGCGGTGTTAAAAGAGAGATTAGCCGAGAATCCCTATGTAGTCACAAGTGAACTAACGTTTTGGAATGCTGTTAACCATATTAAACTCCAAACAGGTGCTATTATTTGACAATAGTCCTGTGCATAGATATGAGTAGCAATCAATCCGTTTAATTGGACCTTCATATGTCGATCTGATCTTTCGACACATATCCAAGTTATATCAGATGATCCACCCAATGCACAAAAATGCCGCAGACCGAAAATATGCATAAAATTACTTTATTTTTTTCAGTATACATGTAATTTTGAAAAATAGAAATGCTAAAATATCTCATCTTCTTCATTTCTTGATTCCATAAAAGTCACGATAGAAAGCCTCATAAAAGTGTAAAATCATATGTTATATATAATATGGAATTTCACGGTTTTAGTTCTTATATTATTATTGACAGAAGCCATAGCGTCCTTTGGGGGGGGGTTCCTTCCCCCCCCCCCCCGTATTTCCTATTTGTTCCATCGTCTCAATCTTCATTTTTAAATAAAGTGGCTGTGTTTTTCGTTCTTTTCTTTTTTCCCCCCCTCATCAGTCACGTCCTCCAAAGCAAATGCAAATCATTTTAAATCGTTTTTAAAGTCAACAAACAATAACAAATAACAACAACTACCCCCAACAACAATACAAAGTTATCTGAAAGTGCATTTCAATTTGCAGAAACAACATCTATGCCGTTTTGTAAAGGAGAGCGAAAGAAGAGAGAGAGAGAGAGAGAGTGGGACAGAGATAGGCGATCAGGAGCTTCACATTGTGACGAAAAATGATCTCTGGCTCTTTAAAAGTTTGCTCCATGTTAGCCCTGAGCAGAAATCTACTTGGTAGAGTTTGGCTATGAAGTTGTGCTAAGCGGGATGCCTTCTCAAGGCTCTAACTCAGGAGTCAGCAACCTGTGGCTCTGGAGCCGCATGTGGCTCTCTCATCCCTCTGCTGCGGCTCCCTATCGCCAGTCGGCTCCACAATTGATAGGGCTTTTGGATAGGACAGGTAGAGGAAAAAGGATGCCGTGCTAGGAGGAGACTCTATGGTGGGGGAACCGGACTTCCGGTCGGCTCCAGAATTGAACGGGCGGCTTCCAGTTAGGACTTTTGTGGCTCTTTGAATCTTTAAGATTGCCGACTCCTGCTCTAACCTCCTCAAGTCCAAGTCTCCTCTTCCTCCTCTGCCTCCTTCCCTGCCTTGCGGTTCACGGAGGTTGTTACAGCACCCGAAAATGGTAGAGACACAATCACGTCTTTTACCATAGAGAGGGCAGGAATTGAGTGGCGTCGCTCTACCTCTGTTGATGAAGAACGAGGCCGTTCAATTCCCGCCCTCTCTATGGTGAAAGGCATTGCGCGTGTTCACCTGGATCATTTGAATTAGGGCCTCATTCTACGACAGGGGGTTCCCAACTTGCAACAGTTCATCTAGCCGCCGTTTGAAGTTCCAACGGCATTTTTTTAAAAAAAAAACAACGGACTTACAAACGGTTTTTCACACTTGCAAACCGTTCCGGCATCCCCGTGGTGAACGTGATCGGAATTCAAACTTGACAACCGACTCATGTTTATGACATGTCCCCGGGGGTCGTGTGATCACTTCTGTGACCTTCTAGATTCACGTCACAACGGTTCCCGCCGCGGTTCGCTTCATAATCATGGCGAGAAAGGCTGTGAAAATAAACTTACTTAAAAACTGTCTCTCTTAGCAACAGAAACTTAGGGTTGTAAGTTGAGGAGTAAATATACTTCCTTTCTGACAGGAGGTTGTGCTGGTTCAGCCGGCCTCAAAAAAAGACCCATTTTAAGTGCAAGGTCAATGCGCCCTCAGGGACAGCCATTTAAACACAAAATAAATAAATACATTGTGCAGCTAAGTGTTCCTAGTACCTGCAACTCGCCCAACGAAGCACCTCTGTGGCTCTCTCTTTCCCCAAATTTAAACCGTAAGAAGAACCCAATGAGGGATTTTTATTCGTCTCGCTGTAATAATGCCAGGCTCAGTGCAAAAACAACAGCAACAGCAACAACAGCAACAACAAAAAAGTAGTTTAGCTCAATGAGCATTAGTTACCGAAGGGAATTCAAGTACATCTCGTATCATTCAGCAGAGGAAGACTGAGGACTTATCTGTAGGAATCAACCGATAATTTGGCATATTCGGGCAGGGGTGGGATCCTACCGGTTAACAACCGGTTCGGTGATTACGCTCGCGGACAGTTTACAGAAAATTCACCTGCCGCATTCCCGCCGGGGAGGAAAAGAAGCTGAGGCGCGGCAATCCACTCCCGCCGATCAGCTGGGCTTCGGAAGAGGAAATATAGGTAAGTACAGCGCAGGGGCGGGTGGGAGGGCCCATTTCAAAGTCAGAGTGAACCACAGTTCGCTCCCAGCTGACAGTCGGAGCAACCGGTTCTCTTGAACCGGTCCGAACCGGTCGAATCCCACCCCTGTATTCAGGGATATTTGCAAATGTACATTGCTTTTATAGGACTGCTGAAAAAGATCACTGCTCGTTGCAAAAGTCTACACTTGTGTTTCTCAAGGTTTATTGTGGCAGTGGGAGGGAGAGGTATAGCCAGATGAGAAAAGTATGGTAGTCCTTGACTTGCGACCATTTTGTTTAGCGACTGTTCGGAGTTACAGTAGTTTGCGACTGGCCTTTTGGACTTATGACTGTGCCAGTGCCCCCCCCCCACAGTCACGTGATCACAATGTGAGCATTAGCTAAGCGCATGACTGCTCATTTATGATGGCCGCCGTGTCCCGTGTTCACACAGCCATCAATTGCGACTTTCCAGGATGGCTAAAGTCCACGGAGAAGCCAGCAGGGGGAGGTTGCAAGGTAGGATCACGTGGCGTCTCGCTTAATGACTTTAGCAAACAAGGCACTGAAATCGGGGGTGGTGGTGATTTGTCACATGAAGTCTCATTTAACGACCATGCCATGGAACTATGGATTTTCCACAGTCCACTTGGGATTTTAAGTTAAGGGCTACCTATATTTGCTCTCCCACACATTAGAAATCCAGCAACGTAGCAATTGTGCATTGACTCAAATACCAATTCGCCGGCAGTGACAATAAGCTGAATTGATAAAATCCTAAATTCTGCTGAATCGGTAAAAAAAATAAGAATTTCTTCCCTAATATTGTCAATGCCAACTTTTTTCCCTAATATTGCCAGGATTTTTTTTTCCTATGCCAAGACCATCTTTTTTTCCTAATATTGTTCCTTGTGCCGAAAGGTCCTACTTCGAAGCTCCAAATTCATAAGTATTTGTGGGTTGTTATCACCACATTCCTACCAAGCCATTATTCACTTAACCGTGATTGGACTAAACCACAAGCCGTAAGCGGCTCACTTATTTACACCCATGGACACAGCACGAAACGTAAAGTGGCGTAGACCATTTTACAACTTACAATCGCTGGATTCTCACAATTCGCGGAGGCCAAATCAACCCCCCCCCCCCGCTCCCAAGCCACGGTTTGTGACCTCAGCTGAAGTATCTGGAAACTCACCTACTAAGATGTCCCCCCAGCGGTGGGTTTCACATTTTGTTACCGCCGGTTTGCTTCGCGCGCACCCTTTTTGTGGGCACACACGCCCCTTCTGCACATGCGCCCGGCCTTCCGCGCATGTGCTTTGCTCGGCACGCGGGTTCCGGGGTAGGCCTGCCTGCGATTTCCACTACCGCTTCAGGCGAACTGGTGCAAACCGCCTGAATGCCACCTCTGATGCCTCCACAGGAGTTATCCCCGCCCGAAGAGTTTGGTTTGGATTCTAGTCTGACACCTTTTTATTTCCTGACGGCCATTAAACCAGTTTCTGATTACTTGTTTCATTCTACTTCTGTCATAGCAGTAGAGGGAAAATGGAGGTCAGGAGCCCATTTTTGCTGGCAGAGTGCTCGGGCCACCACAGGCGCCCCTAACACGAGTGACGTCAAGCTGGCCACGCCCACCCACCCCAAAAGTCCAACACGACCCTGATGCAGCCTCCAATGAAATCGAGTTTCACGCCCCTGATTTAGATTGTTAAAAGGAAAGAAGAAATGGAAAGAAAAGAAAGACGATTAAAAAAAAAGTATTGATACAGCTGATTTTAAGTTCGATGCTATACAGCCCTCTTTTGCAAATTTGGGCCACTTTACGACATGGGGACTTCAAATCCCAGAATTCCCCAGCCTGCATGGAATTCTGGGAATTGACATCCACGCCCCTTAAGGTTGCCAAATTTGAAAAAAAACACAGGTATATACCCTTGAGCTTGTATTTTTGGTGTGTTTTTTTTTTGTTCTTTTTGTAAAAATCACATTATATAATATATTATACAATTATTATTATTATTATTATTACTACTATTATTAAAACATTTTCTTTATTTTTATTGTAAAGAAAAAAAAGCGCCCAAATCTAGAAACGAGAGGTAGAACTACTCAAAACTATATTTCCTGCTGCAGGAAAAAAGAAAAGTCATTTTTTTTACACTGTTTTTTTTAAAAAAAAATGTTTAAAAATCAATCATTCTCACCCCACCCCACCCCACAAAAATGTTAGATCACCCCCCCCCTCTAATTTAAAACGGATAACACTTTGTCAACACAGCCGACAGCTTAAGAATCCATTTCAGCGTTACAGAATAAAAGTTGCATAGGAGCAGGTTATACAAATGTCACACCATAATGCCGGGAAAGGGGGGGTGGGATGCATCTGTGTGGGTTAGCACCTTTTTGACTGCTTTGCACCGAAATACAGAAGCAGAGGTGACATTAAGACCATGTTAAGATAGCAGCATTTTTTTGCAGGAATCGAGAGTTATCGGGAATTTGCCTGAAAGTCAGTTTTGTTCTGCTGAAAGAGAGAGGGGGGGGGAAGGGAGGGAGGGAGGGAGAGAGAGAGAAAGAAAGAAAAAACTAAAATCAAAACCTTAATATCGACAAATGCCCCAAAGGAGCAGAAGGATGAGAAACATTGATTCGCATCGCAAAAAAAAAAAAAAAATAACAATCCGCTTTGCTGACAAGAAACCACGGTGCAATAATAATATATATATATATATATATATATATATATATATATATATATATATATATATATATATATATATATATATATATATATATATATATATATATATATATATATATATATATATCCTTAATACTTTGCACCTTCTTCTGCAAAGCAACAGAGGAGGCGCACCAATTGAAAAGGCAGGAAAAAAAATATTGGTCAGAAATGAAAGGGAAGAGAAAACAGTTTGCGACAACAGAAAACACACACAAATGGGCTGAAGCGAGGAAATAGAATAAAATCTAAAGGAAGAGGGATACATTTTGAGTTTTCTTTCGATCTAGATGGATAAGAGCAACTGAACATTCGACTAGAGAAGAAGACAAAGGACATCCAATTCAATAAAGCAGGCATAATCTACCCCAAACCCAGCCACTTCCAAGACTTGTGGACTCCAATCCCAGAATTCCCCCAGTTGGAATTCTGGGAGTTGAAGTCCACCAGTCTTAAAGGGGCCAGTTTTTTTTTGTTGTGGGGGAGACTCCCGCAAGAAAGGACGAAGATGCAGTTGTGACAGTGTGTTCTGTTCCCTTGCTATTCCGAAAGTAGGCATGGTCTTCAGAGCTGAGTGCTATTCTAATCTGAGGCACAACTTCCATCAGGATTTTGCGGAGGCCTAGAAAGATGAAATCACAACAATTACCATTTCAGAGGTTGTAACGCTTCCAGGAACGGTGAACTTAGCCAGGGATGGCCAGCTTGAGGACACATGTGTCAAAGGAAACGTTGCCATGAGTTTTTGGGTGAAGCCACCAACATCTGTCAGCTCGTCTTGAAAGCCCACCTTGTTCTTGGGAGGTTTTTGGAGGCTGGGGAGATCATGTGAGGAGGGGATGAGACTCTGGAGCCTCTGGAAGTCATGTAAGAGAGCCGTACCAAAAGTGCTTTTTCAGGAGTTTCAACTGGACTTTTTGTTTTGTTTTGAAGGCGTTTCGCTTCTCATCTTTTTAAAAAAGTTTTTTTAATGTTTTAATTTTTTACACATCAGCGTGATGGTTCACCGACAAAAGCACGCTCATCAAAAGCGCGCCCGACTAAACTGCGGTGGCAAAACCGCGAGTTCTAAACCGCGCCGACGAATGAGCGCTGAAGCGCGCCAATAACAGCGCGCTGACAGAAGTGCGCTGTAAACCTAACCCTAATCCTAACCCTAACCCTAACTTAAATTGCGCTTCTGTCGGCGTGCTGTTGTCGCCGCGTTGATGATGTCGTGGTTTTAGCGCCGCGGTTTTGTCGGCGCGCTTTTGTTGTGCGTGCATTTGTTGGGTCACGCAGTGTGATACCTGAGTATCATACATTTCATACCAAAAAAAAATAGTGTCAATAGCAAAGCCAGATTCACTGGACAACTGTGCTACTAACTTTAACAACTGCTGCGATTCACTTAACATTCGTGGCAAGAAAGGCAAGCTCGCTTAACAACTGTCTCGCTTAGCCACGGAAATTCTGAGCTCTACTGCGGTCGTGGAGGTCGAGGGGCTGCCTGTCAAATCCAATAAATCCCATGAGAAATTTTAAGCTGGTGAGAAATTCCGTGAAGTTTATGCCTAATTTATTGAAGGCAACATTCTGGATGAAAGGCATTTGAAACAGGTGTCCTGGTGTTTTCATTAGGGGCATGTGTGTGTGTGTGTGTGTGTGTGTGTGTGTGTATGTTTGTGTGTGTATAAAATTTGGAAACACACAAAGAGGCTTACCTTGGCATGTAGGAATGGAAGTGAGGAATTTGATCAGCATGATGTATGGCGTTCAAGGAATGTTGGCTTTTCTTCTGTGTTATTGGAAAAAAATAAAACATCTTACTTAGAAAGTCCAATCCTTCTTTTCTGTATGAAGAAACTCACATGAAATAAAACCTTTTCTTGCTTTTCTGGTCTGGTTATTAATTCCTAAAATACTTTAAACAGAAGCTAAGAACACTCTCAAAATAAACCAGATATGGCATGTTAGTTAAACAGCTCTTTATATACAGACTATGCGTGGCACCTCACTTTCCTTCCTTTACACACTTCCTGCCCTACTGGACTTTTTAAATTTTTGAAGTATGATTTTAATCAGAAGAAGGGTGACAGGCTTGAACCCAAAGGGCCAGCCCTCATATTTAAAAAAAATACTATTTCCCAGAATGAAAACAACAAGTTGGCAGTCAAGAACTCTCTTTGTATGTGCCTTATGGCTGCCATCTTTTTCACACACTTTGCAAGCACCTCTGCAACAGATCTCTAAGATAGTCTCGGAAAATGAAAGCAGCAAGGGAGAAAGAAAGAAAGAAAGAAAGAAAGAAAGAAAGAGGGGGGAGGGAGGGAGGAAAGAGTAAGAAAGAGAGAGAGAGAAAAAGAAAGAAAGAGGGAGGAAGGGAGGAAAAAGAGTAAGAAAGAAATAGAGAAAGAAAGAAAAAAGAAAGGAAGGAAGGAGGAAGGGAGGGGAGAAAGGAAGGAAGGAAGAAAGGAAGGAAAGAGAGAAAGAGATGGAGGCAGAAGGAAGGAAGAAAAAGTGTAAGAAAGAGAGAGAGAAAGAAAAAAGAAGGGAGGGAAGGAGGAAGAAAAAGAGAGGGTGGAGGGAGGGAGGAGAAGGGAGGAAGAAAACAGAGTAAGAGAGAAAGAAAGAAGGAAGGAAGGAAGGAAAAGGAGAGGTGGAAATGAAGGAAGGGGAAGGATGGAAGAAAAAAGGGGTAAGAAAGAAAGGAAGAAAGAAAGAAAGAAGGAAAGAAGGGAGGAAGGAGGAAGGAAGGAAAAAAGAATAAGAAAGAAATAGAGAGAAAGAAAAAAGAAAGGAAGGAGGGAGGGAGGGAGGGAGGGAAGAAAGAAAGGAAAAAGAGAGAGGAAGGAAGGAAGGAAGGAAGGAAGGAAGAAGGGAAGAAGGAAGGAAAGAGAGAAAGAGAGGGAGGGAGAAGGAAGAAAAAAGAGTAAGAAAGAGAGAGAAATAAAAAAGAAGGGAGGGAAGGAGGAAGAAAAAAGAGAGGGGGAGGGAGGGAGGGAGGGAGAAAACAGAGTAAGAGAGAAAGAAAGAAGGAAGGATGGAAGATAAAGGAAATGTGGAAATGAAGGAAGGGGAAGGGAGGAAGAAAAAAGGGTAAGAAAGAAAGAAAGAAAGGGAGGGAGGGAGGGAGAGAAAGGGATAAGATAATCTGGGGCTGAAACACCCTTCCAAAGGGCCAGAGAAAGAGGCCTTAATCAGCTATATTAATATGCCATTATCAAGTCATTTTCTAAATAATCAGTGATCCTCTTTGCAAACATGTTTTCTATACGCCACAAAGAGAAGATTAGACAGCAGGAGGAGAAAACTCCAGGGAAAAAGAAAGCCTGCAGATCCAGAATATCTCTAAATCCTGGGCTAGACACAGGCTGGGTGATTTGGAAAGCTTAAAAGAGAATTGCAGTGAGAGGCAGCCCTATCTCAGGGAGGGAGGGAGGGAAAGAGAAGAGCCTAAAGGTCACAGTATGTCTAAGTGCTTCAAAGCAAATACATTCTTTGAAAGTCAAGAAAAATTCCACAGGTCGGGTGCAGGGAAGGAAAGAAAGAAAGAAAGAAAGAAAGAAAGAAAGAAAGAAAGAAAGAAAGAAAGAAAGAAAGAAAGAAGGAAAGAAAGAAGGAAAGAAAGAAAGAAAGAAAGAAAGAAAGAAAGAAAGAAAGAAAAGGAGGAGGAGGAGGAGGAGGAAGGAAAGAAGGAAGGAAGGAAGGAAGGAAGGAAGGAAGGAAGGAAGGAAGGAAGGAGAAAAACAACTTCTACTGAACAAGATTTAAAAAAAAATAATCCATGAAAGTTTTATGGCAGTGATGGCAAACCTTTTCAGCACCAAGAGCCGAAAAGGGAGCATGCATGCATGTGCTCATCTGGCCTGAAACCCAGAAGAGGAGGTGCCAAGGGGGCATGCACGCCTGAAATCTAGTCTTCCGGTTTTTGGCGCGCATGCGCACGCAACATTGAGCTGGCCGGTGCACATGCCCAGACCAGAAAACAGAAGAGCAGCTCTTCCAGTTTCTGGCCCTGCCGTACATAGGGAAGCCAGCTGATTGATGCTCGTGCATGCACGCCAGAAACCCGGACGGAACAGGCGATGTAGCATGTGCCAGGTAACATGGCTCCTTTTTTAAAAAAATAAGTTTTTATTTTATTTTAGTATAAACAATCTATCTTCCATTAAACCATGTGTCATCCGGGTACAAATATTTTGTGCAATAACAACTAAAAGTTTACTCTCATATTCATTATTTGATCTATTCCTGGCTTAACAACTACACCTTAAATGTCTAATACTGTAACAATCCTCTTCTTGATTTATTTAACTCTTATTAATTATGTTGACCCCATTGGTACATTTTCTATATCTTACGCATCAACTTTTACTTCTAATTCTTATATCGATTCTCTAACCATCGATAAAACGATTCCCGTGTAATGTAATAATTCTCCTTAATTGCAGTTAAATTCTGTTTAATTGCAGTTAAATTCTCTTTAATTGCAGTTAAATTCTCTTTAATTGCCAGCGTCAATCTGTTCATTTCTGCACATTCCAATATTTTCCTAATCACCTTCTCCTCTGTGGGAATCTCTCCATTTCTCCAATTTTGTTCAAATACAATCCTAGCTGCCGTTATAACATGGGTATAATCAAATAGACATTTTCTTTACTGTAAGTTTCTGGTAAAATCCCTAACAGGAATAGTTCAGGTTTTAAGTCAATGTGTTGTTGTTGACACGGCTCCGTGTGCCATTTTGGGCCACAGGTTTGCCATCACGATTTTTTGTGTTTAAATGTGTTTTTATTTTCCATTTTCATTTCGTACAGTCACATATATACTGTGCATAACCGGGGCCATATAACATTAAACAATAAACACAGCCATTCCTCTTGTCAACAATACCCCCCAAAATACAAACCCAATGTACCACTTCGACCCTCCATACACCCTTTCTTTCGCCCCCCCTCCAACTTTCCTTCTTCCCTCCAACATTCCCCTCTACCCTACTTCCCCTCCCCCTCTATCACTCCTCTCTCCCGGTACACTCCCTCCCTTCCTTCTCACCCTCCCTCCAATCCTCTCTCCCACCCTCTCTACCCCTCTTTCTTCTTTCCTTCTCCTCCTCCCTTCGGTGTATTTCTACTATCTATTAATATATTCAGCTTGTCCTATTTTTACAGTGAAATTAAAGAGCATCAGTATACAAGTGCAATCGCGTTACTATAAAATCTAACACATAGTATATATCCCCCCTACCCACCTACCCCCTAACACCCCACCCATCACGATTTTTATGCCGATGCAGACTTAGGAGGATGTCTGTCCATCTATGTCTGCTCAGTTTTGGAATTACGATGGATGGAGGCGTGCAAAATAATCAGTGCTACTCACTCTCGGCAGGCTTCCCATCATTCAGGAAAGGTTGCTGCTCCATGATGTCCATCGGGATTTTAATACTGGGTACATCTTCCGTGAACGGAGAGTCAGACTGTAACAAAAATGGGGCACAGCATTTAAAAAAAAAAATGTTTGTG
>NW_028261390.1:5927214-5976628 GCF_051295495.1 Thamnophis sirtalis
CCTTATTGCAGAATTCTGGGAGTTGAAATCCAGAGGTCTTAAAGTTCTCAAGGTCGAAAACCCTTATTGCAGAATTCTGGGAGTTGAAATCCATAGGTCTTAAAGTTCTCAAGGTCGAAAACCCTTATTGCAGAATTCTGGGAGTTGAGGTCCACAGGTCTTAAAGTTCTCAAGGTCGAAAACCCTTATTGCAGAATTCTGGGAGTTGAAATCCATAGGTCTTAAAGTTCTCAAGGTCAAAAACCCTTATTGCAGAATTCTGGGAGTTGAAATCCATAGGTCTTAAAGTTCTCAAGGTCGGACACCCTTATTGCAGAATTCTGGGAGTTGAAATCCATAGGTCTTAAAATTCTCAAGGTCGAAAACCCTTATTGCAGAATTCTGGGAGTTGAAATCCAGAGGTCTTAAAGTTCTCAAGGTTGGACACCCTTATTGCAGAATTCTGGGAGTTGAAATCCATAGGTCTTAAAGTTCTCAAGGTCGGACACCCTTATTGCAGAATTCTGGGAGTTGAGGTCCATAGGTCTTAAAGTTCTCAAGGTTGAACACCCCTATTTTAGAATTCTGGGAGTTGAATTCCATAGGTCTTAAAGTTCTCAAGGTTGGAAACCCTTATTGCAGAATTCTGGGAGTTGAAATCCATAGGTCTTAAAGTTCTCAAGGTTGGAAACCCTTATTGCAGAATTCTGGGAGTTGAAATCCATAGATCTTAAAGTTCTCAAGGTTGGACACCCTTATTGCAATATTCTGGGAGTTGAAATCCATAGGTCTTAAAGTTCTCAAGGTTGGACACCCTTATTGCAGAATTTTGGGGGTTGAAGGTCTTAAAGTTCTCAAGGTGGGACACCCCTATCCTCCAGGTTCACTTGCCAATTCAAGTTTCTGTATGCGTTTCTTTTTGTAGTCATGGATTCGGAGACACCATGGCTAAAGTCCCCCACCTAAAAAAAATCACTTTGCAGACCCAAATATAAGCTTCTTGAGGAGATAATACTAGCTCCAGGGAGAGCTCTTGAATGAAATTGACCTCCAGCTCAGCGATGCTCAGCAGTGCCTGTCCACATAATTATTTCTCCCGTGGTTAAAATGTGAAAATTTGACACCCGAATGAAACTCAGCACTGTATCTCAGCATGCCCTGGAGCACCTCAATCAACAGCCATTGCCTGAGCGGCAGGAGACGAGAAGGATAATTTTCTCAAAAGGTCAGGAGGGTGACGTCAGAACCTTTATACCCCACAGGAAAAAGGCCCTTGAAGTTACAGGGCCTCCAAGCCAGGCTGGTGATGAAAGTTGGTTAGAGGAAGCGTGCTGTCCCAATAGTATATAGCTAATTATAGGAATTAAGAGCTGTCTCCTTTAAGAAACTACCTCGTGGGAATGTAACTCTACCTTATGGGAAATGAAGGCAGAACTGCCTTGTGGGAAATGTATATAGCAGATTCTGTACTCCTTAATTAGAGCTTTCCTTTCCTCTAGGGGGTTTCTTTCCAAACTCCCTCAAAGGGTGGGAAGACTCGTAGAATGGACAGGATGGGTCTTTGTTTGTGGTTGATGGTCGCACATCTGAATTGTTCCGGGCGGAGTTGGAGATTTGTGTTTTGTGTACAGACACAAAGGCTTTCTCCCTTGTGTCTCGTAATCGGTCCGTGGTTCGGAACATGTTTTTTGCTTCCTGGGGACCCTGGCCTTCTATTGCAACGCGCTCTACATGGGGCTACCCTTGAAAAGCATTCGGAGACTGCAGCTAGTCCAGAATGCAGCCGCGCGAGCGATATTGGGTGCACCGAGGTACCCCCACGTTACACCTGTCCTCTGCGAGCTGCACTGGCTACCAATTGGTCTCTGGATGCAATTCAAGGTGTTGGTTATTACTTTAAAGCCCTACATGGCTTAGGGCCAGCGTATCTGCGAGACCGCCTACCGCCACATACCTCCTAGCGGCCAGTAAGATCCCACAGATTGGGCCTCCTTCAGATGCAGTCAGCCAGACAGTGTCTGCTGGTGGGCCCCCACTCTCATGGCCTTCAGGAAAGCTGTAAAAACCTGGCTGTTCCGGCAGGCCTGGGGCTGTTGACCTCACTGTTGAGGTCCAGCCCCGATTAGAATGAATGTATGTGGTGTTTCTTGAATGTGTTACGAATTCTTTGAGTTCAATTCCCTTTTTGGCCACTAGGGCGCATTGCAAGACTTTGAAGATGCAGGTGCAGTTCACTTGTCGGCCACTAGGGTGTGTTGCAAGACTTTGAAGATGTAGGCGCAGTACACTTGTCAGCCACTGGGGTGCGTTGCAAGACATTGAAGATGTAGCCGCAGTTCACTTATTGGCCACTGGGGTGCATTGCAAGACTTTGAAGATGCGGCCACAGTTCACTTGTCGGCCTTGCTTGACTTTGGCAATGTAGTCACAGTACACTTGTTGGCCTCTAAGGTCCGTTGCAAGACTTTAGTGAGGTAGGTGCAGTGTACTTGTTGGCCACTAGGGTGCGTTGCAAGACTTTGGCGATGTAGGCGCAGTACACATGTTGGCCTCTAGCGTGCGTTGCAAGACTTTGGTGATGTAGGTGCAGTATACTTGTTGGCCAGTAGGGTGTGTTGCTTAACTAAGTTTGGAGTTGTAAAATCTAGCCCAATCTTGATTTAGCTTCAACCTGATTTTCGTGTGACTTCTTTTATTGTCATTTAACAGACATTCAGCGAGAAGGCTGCATACTGTGAAGCGCTAGCTTTGTCACCAGTTTTATTTACAGGAAAAGCCCAGGGGCATTTTTTAGAAAGAAAAATGAGCGTTGAGTACAGCGCAGAGATCTTGGCAAGGGCACCGGATTGGTTCCCTGGGCACCTTGGGGGCGCTCACGGGAGAAGCATTGTGAAAATGCCACCAAAGGCTGCCAAAACAATCCGGATGACTGACTTCATGTACATCGTTTGCATAATCACACAATATGATATAATTGCATTTATTTGCATCCCTCTGCATCGTCCCGCAATTATTCATCTCCCCGTCATGCAGACTTTTGCAAAGCTCGTATGAATCTGCAGACGCTCCAGGGAGAATTCAAACATATTAATTTCTGCTATAAGCCCCCGTGAACAACCTATTCTAACAACTTTTGGGTGCCTTTAAAAATGCTCCTGACATAGGGATGTGGT
Source organism: Thamnophis sirtalis (assembly GCF_051295495.1). NCBI lineage: Eukaryota > Metazoa > Chordata > Lepidosauria > Squamata > Natricidae > Thamnophis > Thamnophis sirtalis. The sequence goes on from NW_028261390.1 coordinate 5,930,367, forward strand.
GACTCAGTGGCTAAGACGCTGAGCTTGTTCATCAGAAAGGTCGGCAGTTCGGCGGTTCGAATCCCTAGCGCCGCATGACGGAGTGAGCTCCCGTTACTTGTCCCAGCTTCTGCCAACCTAGCAGTTCGAAAGGAGGTAAAAATGCAAGTAGAAAAAATAGGGACCCCCTTTGGTGGGAAGGTAATAAGTGTTCGGTGCGCCTTCGGCGTTTAGTCATGCCGGCCACATGACCACGGAGACATCTTTGGACAGTGCTGGCTCTTTGGTTTTGAAATGGAGATGAGCACCACCCCCTAGAGTCAGGAACGACTAGCACATAAGTGCGAGGGGAATTTTTACCTTTACCTTTAAAAATCTTACGATTCCAAAATTTGTCCAACAATTGTGGTCTTCTTTTGAAAAACTTTGTCATCTTGCCTTTCTACAATTTTTTCTTTAACATCCATAAGTGCTTAGCGAACCAGTGTATTGTCCAGGTCAATATATTTTATACACAATACTAAATATACATAGTCGTAACCTTTTAACTTCTAACATTTGTCTATACATTGTAGTTATATTTTATTATACATCCTTTCTACAGTGGATTTTATTTTATTTTTTTTGGTGCAATAAACGTATCAAATGCCACCAAATAGTTCGGTAATCATGAGGACTAGAAACTGTGTAAAATGAAACTTTAGGACTCTTGCAAGACTGGAGAACACACAATGAGTGTGCAAGGACCAGTGTGCTGATGTGTCCGAATAACTCATTTTCCATCATGGAACATGTATGGAAGGAGGACTAGCAGAACCTGTGGAGGGCGGTGTTAAAAGAGAGATTAGCCGAGAATCCCTATGTAGTCACAAGTGAACTAACATTTTGGAATGCTGTTAACCATATTAAACTCCAAACAGTTGCTATTATTTGACAATAGTCCTGTGCATAGATATGAGTAGCAATCAATCCGTTTAATTGGACCTTCATATGTCGATCTGATCTTTCGACACATATCCAAGTTATATCAGATGGCCACCCAATGCACAAAAATGCCACAGACCGAAAATATGCATAAAATTACTTTATTTTTTTCAGTATACATGTAATTTTGAAAAATAGAAATGCTAAAATATCTCATCTTCTTCATTTCTTGATTCCATAAAAGTCACAATAGAAAGCCTCATAAAAGTGTAAAATCATATGTTATATATAATATGGAATTTCACGGTTTTAGTTCTTATATTATTATTGACAGAAGCCATAGCGTCCTTTGGGGGGGTTTCCTTCCCCCCCGTATTTCCTATTTGTTCCATCGTCTCAATCTTCATTTTTAAATAAAGTGGCTGTGTTTTTCGTTCTTTTCTTTTTTCCCCCCTCATCAGTCACGTCCTCCAAAGCAAATGCAAATCATTTTAAATCGTTTTTAAAGTCAACAAACAATAACAAATAACAACAACTACCCCCAACAATACAAAGTTATCTGAAAGTGCATTTCAATTTGCAGAAACAACATCTATGCCGTTTTGTAAAGGAGAGCGAAAGAAGAGAGAGAGAGAGAGAGAGAGAGAGAGAGAGAGAGAGAGAGAGAGAGAGAGAGAGAGAGAGAGAGACGGAGGGAGGGAGGGACAGAGATAGGCGATCAGGAGCTTCACATTGTGACGAAAAATGATCTCTGGCTCTTTAAAGGTTTGCTCCATGTTAGCCCTGAGCTACTTGGTAGAGTTTGGCTATGAAGTTGTGCTAAGCGGGATGCCTTCTTAAGGCTCTAACTCAGGAGTCAGCAACCTGTGGCTCTGGAGCCGCATGTGGCTCTTTCATCCCTCTGCTGCGGCTCCCTATCACCAGTCGGCTCCACAATTGATAGGGCTTTTGGATAGGACAGGTAGAGGAAAAAGGATGCCGTGCTAGGAGGAGACTCTATGGTGGGGGAACCGGACTTCCGGTCGGCTCCAGAATTGAACGGGCGGCTTCCAGTTAGGACTTTTGTGGCTCTTTGAATCTTTAAGGTTGCCGACTCCTGCTCTAACCTCCTCAAGTCCAAGTCTCCTCTTCCTTCTCTGCCTCCTTCCCTTCCTTGCGGTTCACGGAGGTTGTTACAGCACCCGAAAATGGTAGAGACACAATCACGTCTTTTACCATAGAGAGGGCAGGAATTGAGTGGCGTCGCTCTACCTCTGTTGATGCAGAACGAGGCCGTTCAATTCCCGCCCTCTCTATGGTGAAAGGCATTGCGCGTGTTCACCTGGATCATTTGAATTAGGGCCTCATTCTACGACAGGGGGTTCCCAACTTGCAACAGTTCATTTAGCCGCCGTTTGAAGTTCCAACGGCATTTTTGTGATGTTGTGCTGGTTCAGCCGGCCTCAAAAAAAGACCCATTTTAAGTGCAAGGTCAATGCGCCCCCAGGGGCAGCCATTTAAACACAAAATGAATAAATAAATTGTGCAGCTAAGTGTTCCTAGTACCTGCAACTTGTCCAACGAAGCACCTCTGTGGCTCTCTCTTTCCTTTCCCCAAATTTAAACAGTAAGAAGAACCCAATGAGGGATTTTTATTCGTCTCGCTGTCATAATGCCAGGCTCAGTGCAAAAACAACAGCAACAGCAACAACAGCAACAACAAAAAAGTAGTTTCGCTCAATGAGCATTAGTTACCGAAGGGAATTCAAGTACATCTCGTATCATTCAGCAGAGGAAGACTGAGGACTTATCTGTAGGAATCAACCGATAATTTGGCATATTCGGGCAGGGGTGGGATCCTACCGGTTAACAACCGGCTCGGTGATTACGCTCGCGGACAGTTTACAGAAAATTCACCTGCCGCATTCCCGCCGGGGAGGAAAGGAAGCTGAGGCGCGGCAATCCACTCTACCCCGCCGATCAGCTGGGCTTCGGAAGAGGAAATATAGGTAAGTACAGCGCAGGGGCGGGTGGGAGGGCCCACTTCAAAGTCAGAGTGAACCACAGTTCGCTCCCAGCTGACAGTCGGAGCAACCGGTTCTCTCGAACCGGTCCAAACCGGTCGAATCCCACCCCTGTATTCGGGGATATTTGCAAATGTACATTGCTTTTATAGGACTGCTGAAAAAGATCACTGCTCGTATCAAAAGTCTACACTTCCTTTTGTGTTTCTCAAGGTTTATTGTGGCAGCGGGAGGGAGAGGTATAGCCAGATGAGAAAAGTATGGTAGTCCTTGACTTGCGACCATTTTGTTTAGCGACTGTTCAGAGTTAGAGTAGTTTGCGACTGGTCTTTTGGACTTATGACCGTGCCAGTGCCCCCCCCCACACACACACAGTCACGTGATCACAATGTGAGCATTAGCTAAGCGCATGATTGCTCATTTATGATGGCTGCCATGTCCCGTGTTCACACAGCCATCAATTGCAACTTTCCAGGAAGGCTAAAGTCCACGGAGAAGCCAGCAGGGGGAGGTTGCAAGGTAGGATCACGTGGTGTCTCGCTTAATGACTTTAGCAAACAAGGCACTGAAATCGGGGGTGGTGGTGATTTGTCACATGAAGTCTCATTTAACGACCATGCCACGGAACTATGGATTTTCCACAGTCCACTTGGGGTTCTAAGTTAAGGGCTACCTATATTTGCTCTCCCACACATTAGAAATCCAGCAACGTAGCAATTGTGCATTGACTCAAATACCAATTCGCCGGCAGTGACAATAAGCTGAATTGATAAAATCCTAAATTCTGCTGAATCGGTAAAAAAAATAAGAATTTCTTCCCTAATATTGTCAATGCCAACTTTTTTCCCTAATATTGCCAGGATTTTTTTTTCCTATGCCAAGACCATCTTTTCTTCCTAATATTGTTCCTTGTGCCGAAAGGTCCTACTTCAAAGCTCCAAATTCATAAGTATTTGTGGGTTGTTATCACCACATTCCTACTAAGCCATTATTCACTTAACCGTGATTGGACTAAACCACAAGCCGTAAGCGGCTCACTTATTTACACCCATGGACACAGCACGAAACGTAAAGTGGCGTAGACCATTTTACAACTTACAATCGCTGGATTCTCACAATTTGCGGAGGCCAAATCAACCCCCCCCCCCGCTCCCAAGCCACGGTTTGTGACCTCAGCCGAAGTATCTGGAAACTCACCTACTAAGATGTCCCCCCAGCGGTGGGTTTCACATTTTGTTACCGCCGGTTTGCTTCACGCGCACACTTTTTGTGGGTACACACGCCCCTTCTGCACATGCGCCCGGCCTTCCACGCATGTGCTTTGCTCGGCACGCGGTTTCCGGGTAGGCCTGCCTGCGATTTTCCACTACCGCTTCAGGCGAACTGGTGCAACCCGCCTGAATGCCACCTCTGATGCCTCCACAGGAGTTAGCCCTGCCCAAAGGGTTTTTGTTTGGATTCTAGTCTGACACCTTTTTATTCCTGACGGCCATTAAACCAGTTTCTGATTACTTGTTTCATTCTACTTCTGTCATAGCAGTAGAGGGAAAATGGAGGTCAGGAGCCCATTTTCACTGGCAGAGTGCTCGGGCCACTACAGGCGCCCCTAACACGAGTGACGTCAAGCTGGCCACGCCCATCCCCCCCCCAAAAAGTCCAACACGACCCTGATGCAGCCTCCAATGAAATCGAGTTTCACGCCCCTGATTTAGATTGTTAAAAGGAAAGAAGAAATGGAAAGAAAAGAAAGACGATTAAAAAAAAGTATTGATACAGCTGATTTTAAGTTCGATGCTATACAGCCCTCTTTTGCAAATTTGGGCCACTTTACGACGTGGGGACTTCAAATCCCAGAATTCCCCAGCCTGCATGGAATTCTGGGAATTGACATCCACGCCTCTTAAGGTAGCCAAATTTGGAAAAAAAACACAGGTATATACCCTTGAGCTTGTATTTTTTGGTGTGTGTTTTTTGTTCTTTTTGTAAAAATCACATTATATATTATACAATTATTATTATTATTATTACTACTATTATTAAAACATTTTCTTTATTTTTATTGTAAAGAAAAAAAAAAAGCCCAAATCTAGAAACGAGAGGTAGAACTACTCAAAACTATATTTCCTGCTGCAGGAAAAAAGAAAAGTCATTTTTTTACACTGTTTTTTTTAAAAAAAAATGTTTAAAAATCGATCATTCTCACCCCACCCCACCCCACCCCACAAAAATGTTAGATCAGCCCCCCCCCTCTAATTTAAAACGGATAACACTTTGTCAACACAGCCGACAGCTTAAGAATCCATTTCAGCGTTACAGAATAAAAGTTGCATAGGAGCAGGTTATACAAATGTCACATCATAATGCCGGGAAAGGGGGGTGGGTGGGATGCATCTGTGTGGGTTAGCACCTTTTCGACTGCTTTGCACCGAAATACAGTAGCAGAGGTGACATTAAGACCATGTTAAGATAGCAGCATTTTTTGCAGGAATCGAGAGTTATCGGGAATTTGCCTGAAAGTCAGTTTTGTTCTGCTGAAAGAGAGAGAGAGGGGAGTGGGAAGGGAGGGAAGGAGGAGAGAGAGAGAAAGAAAGAAAAAACTAAAATCAAAACCTTAATATCGACAAATGCCCCAAAGGAGCAGAAGGATGAGAAACATTGATTCGCATCGCAAAAAAAAAAAAAAAATAACAATCCGCTTTGCTGACAAGAAACCACGGTGCAATAATAATATATATATATATCCTTAATACTTTTGCACCTTCTTCTGCAAAGCAACAGAGGAGGCGCACCAATTGAAAAGGCAGGAAAAAAAAATATTGGTCAGAAATGAAAGGGAAGAGAAAACAGTTTGCGACAAAAGAAAACACACACAAATGGGCTGAAGCGAGGAAATAGAATAAAATCTAAAGGAAGAGGGATACATTTTGAGTTTTCTTTCGATCTAGATGGATAAGAGCAACTGAACATTCGACTAGAGAAGAAGACAAAGGACATCCAGTTCCAATAAAGCAGGCATAATCTACCCCAAACCCAGACACTTCCAAGACTTGTGGACCCCAATCCCAGAATTCCCCCAGTCGGAATTCTGGGAGTTGAAGTCCACCAGTCTTAAAGGGGCCAGTTTTTTTTTTGTTGTGGGGGAGACTCCTGCAAGAAAGGACGAAGATGCAGTTGTGACAGGGTGTTCTGTTCCCTTGCTATTCCGAAAGTAGGCATGGTCTTCAGAGCTGAGTGCTATTCTAATCTGAGGCACAACTTCCATCAGGATTTTGCGGAGGCCTAGAAAGATGAAATCACAACAATTACCATTTCAGAGATTGTAACGCTCCCAGGAAAGGGGGAACTTAGCCAGGGATGGTCAGCTTAAGGACACATGTGTCAAAGGAAACGTTGCCGTGAGTTTTTGGGGTGAAGCCGCCAGCGTTGGCCAACATCTGTCAGCTCGTCTTGAAAGCCCACCTTGTTCTTGGGAGGTTTTTGGAGGCTGGGGAGATCATGTGAGGAGGGGATGAGACTCTGGAGCCTCTGGAAGTCACGTAAGGGAGCCGTGCTTTTTCAGGAGTTTCAACTGGACTTCCGTGGGTTTTGTTTTGTTTAAGACGTTTCGCTTCTCATCTTTTTTTAAAAAGTTTTTTTAATGTTTTAATTTTTTACACATCAGCGTGATGGTTCACCGACAAAAGCGCGCTCATCAAAAGCGTGCCCGACTAAACTGCGGTGGCAAAACCGCGAGTTCTAAACCGCGCCGACGAATGAGCGCTGAAGCGCGCCAACAACAGCACGCCGACAGAAGCGCGCTGTAAACCTACCCTAATCCTAACCCTAACCCTAACCCTTACCTTAAACTTAAATCGCGCTTCTGTCGGCGTGCTGTTGTCGCCGTATTGATGACGTCGCGGTTTTAGGTTTTTTCGGCGCGCTTTTGTTGTGCGGGTCACGCAGTGTGATACCTGAGTATCATACATTTCATACCAAAAAAAATAAAAAAATAGTGTCAATAGCAAAGCCAGATTCACTGGACAACTGTGCTACTAACTTTAACAACTGCTGCGATTCACTTAACATTCGTGGCAAGAAAGGCAAGCTCGCTTAACAACTGTCTCGCTTAGCCACGGAAATTCTGAGCTCTATTGCGGTCGTAGAGGTCGAGGGGGCTGCCTGTCAAATCCAATAAATCCCATGAGAAATTTTAAGCCGGTGAGAAATTCCGTGAAGTTTATGCCTAATTTATTGAAGGCAACATTCTGGATGAAAGGCATTTGAAACAGGTGTCCTGGTGTTTTCATTAGGGGCATGTGTGTGTGTGTGTGTGTGTGTGTATGTTTGTGTGTGTATAAAATTTGGAAACACACAAAGAGGCTTACCTTGGCATGTAGGAATGGAAGTGAGGAATTTGATCAGCATGATGTATGGCGTTCAAGGAATGTTGGCTTTTCTTCTGTGTTATTGGAAAAAAATAAAACATCTTACTTAGAAAGTCCAATCCTTCTTTTCTGTATGAAGAAACTCACATGAAATAAAACCTTTTCTTGCTTTTCTGGTCTGGTTATTAATTCCTAAAATACTTTAAACAGAAGCTAAGAACACTCTCAAAATAAACCAGCTATGGCATGTTAGTTAAACAGCTCTTTATATACAGACTATGCGTGGCACCTCACTTCCTTCCTTTACACACTTCCTGCCCTACTGGACTTTTTAAATTTTGAAGTAGGATTTTAATCAGAAGAAGGGTGACAGGCTTGAACCCAAAGGGCCAGCCCTCATATTTAACAAAAATACTATTTCCCAGAATGAAAACAACAAGTTGGCAGTCAAGAACTCTCTTTGTATGTGCCTTATGGCTGCCATCTTTTTCACACACTTTGCAAGCACCCTCTGCAACAGATCTCTAAGATAGTCTCGGAAAATGAAAGCAGCAAGGGAGAAAGAAAGAAAGAAAGAAAGAAAGAAAGAAAGAAAGAAAGAAAGAAAGAAAGAAAGAAAGAAAGAAAAAGGAAGGAAGGAAGGAAGGAAGGAAGGAAGGAAGGAAGGAAGAAAGAAAGGGGGAGGGAGGGAGGAAAGAGTAAGAAAGAAAGAAAGAGAGAGAGAGAAAGAAAGAAAGAAAGAAAGAAAGAGGGAGGGAGGAAGGAAAAAGAGTAAGAAAGAAATAGAGAGAGAAAGAAAGAAAAAAGAAAGGAAGGAAGGAGGGGAGAAAGGAAGGAAGGAAGGAAAGAGAGAAAGAGAGGGAGGCAGAAGGAAGAAAGAAAAAAGAGTAAGAAAGAGAGAGAGAAAGAAAAAAGAAGGGAGAGAAGGAGGAAGAAAAAGAGAGGGGGGAGGGAGGAAGGAGAAGGGAGGAAGAAAACAGAGTAAGAGAGAAAGAAAGAAGGAAGGAAGGAAAAGGAGAGGTGGAAATGAAGGAAGGGGAAGGATGGAAGAAAAAAGGGTAAGAAAGGAAGGAAGGAAGGAAGAAAGAAAGAAAGAAAGAAAGGAGGAAGGAAGGAGGAAGGAAAAAAGAGTAAGAAAGAAATAGAGAGAAAGAAAAAAGAAAGGAAAGAGGGAGGGAGGGAAGAAAGAAAGGAAAAAAGAAAGAGGAAGGAAGGAAGAAAGAAAGAAAGAAGGAAGGAGAGAAAGAGAGGGAGGGAGAAGGAAGAAAAAAGAGTAAGAAAGAGAGAGAAATAAAAAAGAAGGGAGGGAAGGAGGAAGAAAAAGAGAGGGGGAGGGAGGGAGGGAGAAAACAGAGTAAGAGAGAAAGAAAGAAGGAAGGAAGGAAAAGGAGAGGTGGCAATGAAGGAAGGGGAAGGGAGGAAGAAAAAAGGGTAAGAAAGAAAGAGAGGGAGAGAAAGAGAAAAGGGAAGGAAGGGAGGGAGGGAGAAAGGGATAAGATAATCTGGGGCTGAAACACCCTTCCAAAGGGCCCAGAGAAAGAGGCCTTAATCAGCTATATTAATATGCCATTATCAAGTCATTTTCTAAATAATCAGTGATCCTCTTTGCAAACATGTTTTCTATACGCCACAAAGAGAAGATTAGACAGCAGGAGGAGAAAACTCCAGGGAAAAAGAAAGCCTGCAGATCCAGAATATCTCTAAATCCTGGGCTAGACACAGGCTGGGTGATTTGGGAAGCTTAAAAGAGAATTGCAGTGAGAGGCAGCCCTAGAATCTGCTCCATTAGCAGCTGCCTCAAAGCAACGAAAGCCAGAATCTCAGGGAGGGAGGGAGGGAAAGAGAAGAGCCTAAAGGTCACAATATGTCTAAGTGCTTCAAAGCAAATACATTCTTTGAAAGTCAAGAAAATTCCACAGGTCGGGTGCAGGGAAAGAAAGAAAGAAAGAAAGAAAGAAAGAAAGAAAGAAGAAAGAAAGAAAGAAAGAAAGAAAGAAAGAAAGAAAGAAAGAAAGAAAGAAAGAAAGAAAGAAAGAAAGAAAGAAAGAAAGAAAGAAGAGGAGGAGGAGGAAGGAAGGAAGGAAGGAAGGAAGGAAGGAAGGAAGGAAGGAAGGAAGGAAGGAAGGAAGGAAGGAAGGAGAAAAACAACTTCTACTGAACAAGATTAACAAAATAATAATCCATGAAAGTTTTATGGCAGTGATGACAAACCTTTTCAGCACCAAGAGCCGAAAAGGGAGCATGCATGCATGTGCTCATCTGGCCTGCAACCCAGAAGAGGAGGTGCCAAGGGGGCACGCACGCCTGAAATCTAGTCTTCCGGTTTTTGGCGCGCATGCGCACGCAACATTGAGCTGGCCGGTGCACATGCCCAGACCAGAAAACAGAAGAGCAGCTCTTCCAGTTTCTGGCCCTGCCGTACATAGGAAAGCCAGCTGCTTGTTGCTCATGCATGCATGCCAGAAACCCGGACGGAACAGGCGATGTAGCATGTGCCAGGTAACATGGCTCCTTTTTTAAAAAAAATAAGTTTTTATTTTATTTTAGTATAAACAATCTATCTTCCATTAAACCATGTGTCATCCGGATACAAATATTTTGTGCAATAACAACTAAAAGTTTACTCTCATATTCATTATTTGATCTATTCCTGGCTTAACAACTACACCTTAAATGTCTAATACTGTAACAATCCTCTTCTTGATTTATTTAACTCTTATTATGTTGACCCCATTGGTACATTTTCTATATCTTACGCATCAACTTTTACTTCTAATTCTTATATTGATTCTCTAACCATCGATAAAACGATTCCCGTGTAATGTAATAATTCTCCTTAATTGCAGTTAAATTCTCTTTAATTGCAGTTAAATTCTCTTTAATTGCAGTTAAATTCTCTTTAATTGCCAGCGTCAATCTGTTCATTTCTGCACATTCCAATATTTTCCTAATCACCTTCTCCTCTGTGGGAATCTCTCCATTTCTCCAATTTTGCTCGAATACAATCCTAGCTGCCGTTATAACATGGGTATAATCAAATAGACATTTTCTTTACTGTAAGTTTCTGGTAAAATCCCTAACAGGAATAGTTCAGGTTTTAAGTCAATATGTTGTTGTTGTTGACACGGCTCCGTGTGCCATTTTGGGCCACAGGTTTGCCATCACGATTTTTTGTGTTTAAATGTGTTTTTATTTTCCATTTTCATTTCGTACAGTCACATATATACTGTGCATAACCGGGGCCATATAACATTAAACAATAAACACAGCCATTCCTCTTGTCAACAATACCCCCCAAAATAGAAACCCAATGTACCACTTCGACCCTCCATACACCCTTTCTTTCGCCCCCCCTCCAACTTTCCTTCTTCCCTCCAACATTCCCCTCTACTCTACTTCCCCTCCCCCTCTATCACTCCTCTCTCCCAGTCCCTTCCTTCTCACCCTCCCTCCCGTCCTCTCTACCACCCTCTCTACCCCTCTTTCTTCTAGCCCTCTACTCCTCCCTTCGGTGTATTTCTACTATCTATTAATATATTCAGCTTGTCCTGTTTTTACAGTGAAATTAAAGAGCAACAGTATACAAGTGCAATCGCGTTACTATAAAATCTAACACATACTATATATCCCCCCTCCCCCCCTCCCCCCTAACACCCCACCCATCAGCCATCACGATTTTTATGGGGATGCAGACTTAGGAGAATGTCTGTCCATCTATGTCTGCTCAGTTTTGGAATTACGACAGATGGAGGCGTGCAAAAAAAATCAGTGCTACTCACTCTCGGCAGGCTTCCCATCATTCAGGAAAGGTTGCTGCTCCATGATGTCCATCGGGATTTTAATACTGGGTACATCTTCCGTGAACGGAGAGTCAGACTGTAACAAAAATGGGGCACAGCATTTTTTTAAAAAAAATGTTTGTGTTCCTATTTTTTTTTGGCGTCATTTATTCTCATTTCCTTGCTTCAGACCAGAGTTAAGGACCAGAAAAGACTGGGTGGTGGGGAATGGAAGGATTTAGAGTTTAAGATGCCGAGAACCTAGGCCCATCACCCAACAACCTGTGCCCGTTTTCAACAGTGAAGGGACTCGGGTGGAAAATCTCCTGCAATCCATTTGCATTATTCAGGAGACCCTGAGGACAGAGATAAACCCCCAAGTGGCCTCAAGGACCCTCTAAAAGGATGCAAAGGACCTGCTGTCTGCAAGGAGTATAAATCCTTCCATTCCCCACCATCCTGGCAGAGCTGAAGAAGCTTCTTGAATGAGAAGCAAAATATCTTCAAGGAAAAGAAAAGAAAAATAAGGAAGTCGAGTTTGCCTCTTGAAAAAGCACTTTTGGGACACCCATGAGTTGGATGACTTGAGAATCTACATAGACATTTAGCTGTGCACTTTGGGATGAACACAGTGGCGGGTTTCCATCTTTTTGACTACCATGTGCAGAAACGCCCGGGCGGGTGGCTGGATCCTCCCGCTGCTGCCACTACCGGTTCGCCTGATCCGGGCTGAAATGGGAGCAACCCACCTCTGGATGAACACCCTCGATGGATGCAAGAGTATGAATGGATTTCCAGACAAATTGCAGACTACAGGAACCCCTTCAGCAGTTCCAAGAAGGTTCCACAGCCATTTGCACTACTCAGGAGACCCTGAGGACAGAGATAAACCTCCCAGTGGCCTCAACGACTCTCTAAAAGGATGCAAAGGACCAGCTGTCTGCAAGGGATATAAATCCTTCCATTCCCCACCATCCTGTCAGAGCTGAAGAAGCTTCTGGGATGAGAAGCGAAACATCTTCAAAGAAAAGAAAAAAACAAGAAAGTCCAGTTGTCTCTTGAAAAAAGAACCTTTGGGACAACCATGATCCTTGGTCTTTCTCGCCCTTGCAAGTTAGTCAGGGTAAAGCGTGGCCCGACAAAAGCACGAACGTCAAAAGCGCGTCGACAAAACCGCGGCGCTAAAACTGCAATGTCAAAAGCGCGCCGACAACAGCACGCCAACAACAGTGCGCCGACAGAAGCGTGATTTAAGTTAAGGTAAGGTTTAGGGTTCGGTTTAGGGTTCGGTTTAGGGTTCGGTTTAGGGTTAGGTTACAGCGCGTTTCTGTCGGCACGCTGTTGTCGGCGCGCTTCAGCGCTCATTCGTCGGTGCGGTTTTGTCAGCGCGGTTTTGTCACCGCGGTTTAGTCAGGCGCGCTTTTGGCGTTCGCGCATTTGTGGTGGAACCAGAGTAAAGGTGCCATCTTTTGTTTTAAAAGAGCAAACATGCTTACGTCATCATTGTCACTGTCCAGGCTGCCCTTCTTCTTCTTCTTCTTCTTTTCATCTTCTTTCTTCTTCTTGTCTTTTTCTGGAATGACGTCATCAAGGAAGCTGAGGTCATGCTGGGAGAAGAAATAATCCATCCCCCTTCTGACCGCCACGAGGGCGAGGATCTGTCAAGACAGAATTCAACATTCCCTCATTGGCATGGAGGTTATTTGTCACCTCAATCGTTTTTAAGATTCCACGGGTAGTCCTCGACTTGCAACAGCTCGCTTAGCGACCGTCCAGAGTTACAACGGCGCTGAAAAAAATGTGACTTATGACCGTTTTCCACACTAAGGGCCGCTGTTGAGCGCCCGTGGTTGTGTGAATTGGCTGAATCCCACCCCTGGTTGTGATCCTAGAAGATTTAGAAGAAAGTCAAATTTTGCTATGAAGAGTTAGAATATGAAGGCCATTAAGGTTCAAGATAACCAAAATTGACGTTAGAACCCCATGAAAGAGAGGAGCACTGTAAACAAAATTCCGGGAGATTGATTCTAGGCCTCAAACAAGCTTAGATTTTCCAGGTTATCCTTAATGGATTTTAATTCTAAAGTTGAAAGAAAATTACCGGTTCCTGTTAATATAAAAAGTAAAGGTTCCCCTCGCACATATGTGCTAGTCGTTCCTGACTCTAGGGGACGGTGCTCATCTCCGTTTCAAAGCCGAAGAGCCAGAGCTGTCCAAAGACGTCTCTGTTGTCATGTGGCCGGCATGACTAAGTGCCAAAGGCGCACGGAACGCTGTTTCTTTCCCACCAAAGGTGGTTCTTATTTTTCTACTTGCATTTTTACGTGCTTTCGAACTGCTAGGCTGGCAGAAGCTGGGACAAGTCACGGGAGCTCGCTCCGTTACGCGGCGCTAGGGATTCGAACCGCCGAACTGCCGACCTTTCTGATCGACAAGCTCAGCCTCTTAGCCACTGAGCCACCGCGTCCCTTTTTTTCTGTCAATATATTGGGTAGTATAACGGCAAGACACAACATCTGATACCTCCAAAAGGATGCCGCAGGTGTGAAAATGTCGACCTACCATGACTGGGAAGATGATAGCAGCAACTGTGGACTTCAGGATCCAAAGGAGAGCCAAGCACAAGACTTGGAGGAAGGTGAAGAGGTGGACTCGGCGGAGGGGGACGTGTCGCAGGTAGATAAAGTCCGGCTGGTGCTTCAGAGGCATCAGGAGCAGCTTCAGGCGGTCCATGAACTAAGGAGGAGAAAGGGGCGTTCAAAGGCGCCATCACGGTGCGGAGAAAGAGCAAGGGGGAAGGTTTAGCTCTGGAAGTCAAGGGATCCCCTTCCATCTGCCTCCCTGCAGGCTCCTGGGACCAAAAATGGGCCATTGGGGGGACGACAACTGCACACACACACCCCTTTTGGGCCTAGTAGGCTTTTCTACAGCCTCCTGGGAGCAAAAACGGGCTGCGGAGGGGCGCGCGGTGTGTCCTCCCGTGCCCCTTTTTCGGCCTAGTAAGCCTCACTGCAGCCACCTGGGACCAAAAACGGGCCGCAGGGGGGGCACCGTCCCCCCCCCCTTTTTGGGCCTAGCAGGCCTCCAGGGACCAAAAACGGGCCGCAGGGGGCACCGTTCCCACACACCCTTTTTGGGCCTAGTAGGCCTCGCTGCAGCCACCTGGGACCAAAAACGGGTCATGAGGGGTGTGTGTGCAACGCATCCCCCATTTTGGGCCTAAGAGACCTCCCTGCAGCCTCCAGGGACCAAAAACGGGCTGCGGGGGAGGGGGCCACCGCACCTCTACATCCATTTTGGGCTTAATAGGCCTCCTTGCAGCCTCCTGCGAGCAAAAACGGACCATGGGCATTAACAGTGCTGCCCTCCCCAAACACACATGCCCCATTTTGAGCCTAGTAGGCCTCCCTGCTGCCTCCTGGGGCAAAAATGGGCCATGGGGGGGGGCACAGCACTCCCCACGCTCCTCCCGCGCTCGACCGCCCTCAAGCCCCATTGTGCATGCGCGGCAGAGACCCGAAAATCAGCTAGCCAGTGGGAGGCGCGCACACAAATGCGCAGTGGAGCTGAGCTGGGGCAATGGCTTGTGTGCCCGCAGAGAGGGTTTCTGTGTGCCACCTGTGGCACGGGTGCCATAGGTTTGCCATCACGGTGCTATACAGCTATGTCTGTTAATGCTTATCGAGGCTGGTGTTGATCTTGGATCCCTAAAACCGGGTTTGATCTGCTCCAGCGCGGAATGTGTAAAAATTGTACCAAGAGTGTGGCCGATCCCTCCGATAGTACAGCTGTTGACAAGAGAACCGCCTGGCCGTAGCCCTGAACTCACCAGGAAATGAACTCGATCTGAGAAAGTCCACACTAAATAAGTTTATTATCTACTTTCCCATGCATTTGTTTCACAAGGAACTTGGTGGGTATTTACTAAAAGACCAGGGCGTGTCTCTTGCAAACCTTATCTAAAGCTACAGGTAAGATTCATCATGTCAGCAGGGCAACCTTTGCATTCAATGTTCCAAGGATGAAATCTGAGCGTTTCTGCAGAGGGCAGGACTATCGTGCTTTTTAATATGTTGGGTTTTTTTAAAACTGCGAAAACAAATACGTAACACTGGTGTAGGCAAGGGGGAAGAAAACACCGTGTGACTCCTTTCATGCTTTCTCCAGAAACTGGAGAATCAATGATCAAAAATCAACAAGGCACTGATGATAAGCTTCAAACAATCACAGGAGACTTAAGCTGGGTCCAATAATTATTTGTAGACTTGAGTTTCTGTATGCTGACTCACAGGCCCACAATGAGGAGAGGAGAGGGGAGGAAGTAAATGGATGGGGAAGGGAAGGGAAGAGGGGTGTCGAACTCGATTTCATTGAGGGCTGCATCAGGGCGCAGCCAGCTTGACATCACTCACGCCAGGGGCGCTTGTGGCAGCCCGCACGCTCTGCCAATGAAACCGGGCTCTCAATCTCCGCTTTGAGCTACGACGGCCTCCTGCATCCCCTCTGCCAGTGAAATCGGAGCTCGGGAAGGAGAGCTCCGTTTTCATTGGCAGAGGCACCGCGGGCCAATCTTTCGCTGTTTCCAGGGCAACCGCGCGGGCCAGATCTAAGCACCCCGTGGACCGGATCCACCCTATGGGCCTCGAGTTTGACACCCCTGTTTGTAGAAGAAAGACGGTGTGAATGAATGTTCTCCCCTTTTCCAGCTTGGGTTTCTGGAATATCTACTGTCCTTGTCAAAAAGAGCTGGGCTGTGAAGGTTGACACTTACCTGCACACCGTTGAGGGACGCAACACCCATGTAGAGGAACACACCATACAGGACAGGCATGGGAATAAACTAAGTGAGAGATAAAAGGGGGGGAAAAACAGAGTTAAAAAAACCTGCAAAGTCTTCATAACAGAGGAAGGACATAACGTTCAAATTTTCTACACATGCTTCCTGGGTATCTGATTATTTTTAAAGTATTTTATTGAAAAATAATTTTGAAACAAAGGCTACAGATCCCAAACGAACAGAGATGAGGTTAGCTCTTGACTTACGACCAAACTGAGCTAAACGTTTGTTGTTGCGGGGCAGTTATTAAGCAAAGTGTGCTCCATTTTGCAACCTCTTTTTCTACCGCTATTAAGAGGATCACTAGAGTTGTTAAATGAACCAGACAGTCATTAAGCAAAACTGGCTGCTCCTATTGACTTGGCTTGCCAGAAGCTCCCTAGGGAGGATTGCAAATGGCAATTCCAGCACCCTGAGATGTGGCAATCATCCTAAATACATGCCAGTTGCCAAGCACCCAAAGTTTTGATCAAGTGACCGGTCATAAGTGTGAGAACGGGATGTAAGTCCCTTTTTCCAGTGCCATTGTAAGTTTGAACTGTCATGTAATCATCATCTCCTTTTAACGACCCTATAATCCCTAGTGGGGTGGAGTCTGGGCAACTGAATGGAGCTGAATGTTTACTGCCCGGATGCCCTTCCTGTTGCCAACGCGGAGTTTTGTTCAGCAGATATATTCTGATTGGTACCCAGAGAGAGAGAGAAATATCTGCCTCTACCTAGAATCGAACTCACAGCCTCCTGATTGTGAGGCAAGAGTTTCACCTCCAGGTCACCGCACCACTCTTTTGAATTGTTGTTTAATAAACGTATAGAATCATAAATTGCCAAGGGGGGGGAAATAAAACACATAAAGAGCGCCATTCAAGATCATGAGTCAGGAAGTCAACACCGTTTTATCATCTTATGTGACACGCAAAGCTTGTCTAATATTTTCACAAATTTGTTCCATGGCAGCGTTTAAAAAAAGAATGGCTGTCAACTTTCCAACAATAACAGAACCTTCCATTTCTGAGTTCTTTCCCAACTTTCATAGAACATGACATCTGCACATCAACATTCCTCGCCAAAAGTGTTGCGCATTCTAATCTTTAGAGCACAAACTGTATTTGCCAATGAAGTACACATTTTATGGGGTCAATAAGTTTCTGATTACAAATGCTGTGTCCTAGACATCGGTGTTCTGACCGAGGCTTCCCAAGAGCATGAAGCAAACTCCTTGTCCCGACAAAAAGCCCCTTTTATTAATTTCCTGTGAATTCTGCTCATTCCCATCCAGCAAAGTCTTTCCAGGGAGGATTTACGGTCCACAGACCTTATCTGGCTTGGAGAGCTGCCAGGCCGATATCTGCAAAACTTGGCAAGGAATCTTGGAGAGTCAAGAGCCAATTAAGAGAACTAATTGTCTCCTGCAAACTCCACTCCCCTTTTGCTCCTCTTTTATTTCCTCTGGGAGGGGCCATTCATCGTCCACCTGTGGCCTTACTCCCAAGCTGACCCCTGTTCTTTAGTGTTCCCTTCGTCTGGCAACTCTGTGCATGCGCACACTGGGAACAGGCTCCAGCTGTTCTTCTGCCTCACTGATGTATGACTCTGAAGGCAGCTGATAACTGGCATACGGCCCTGGCCCCCTCTTTGCCTCCAACACAGAGCCCTCATCAGAGCCTTCCCCAGACTCCAGGACTGGCCCATGTTCCTCCCCAACCACCACCACCACCCCCACTGTCTGAATCTGCTGCCAGCTCTGCTGGCCACTGGCCGGCCACAACAATTAGACTTAAAACAAGTCACACACACAAAAACTAAATTTAAATAAAGTATCTTTCCGTAGTGGTGTTTTTTTCCCCCTTTAGCACAGAACTCTTAAATATATTTAAACTTGTGTCGTGTAATAAAAACTCAGACAAGGAGTTTGGATATTCCCAGCTACTATCCGGTATCTGTTATTCGCAAGTAACAAATGTTATTTACAGAATTTGTAATATTTTTAGATGCTGGATGGTGGAGAGCTGAATTCAAAGACAGAACCTACTGAAAAACACTGCTCAGAAAGACCGATTTAGGAACAGAACATTTATTTTATTTATTAAATTAAGTTTGTTCGCCACCCACCTGTTGCCATTTGTCCATCCAAAAAGGAAACATGTGTTTGATATCCTTGCTAATAATATATCAACGATTTTTACATTCAAAAAATCTTTTCGTATTTGATCGGCAATGAATGACTGAACTTCATTTGAAAAGGAGGAAGGTGCATTGAATATGTTCACTGCCTGGAGTTATTTATAAAAATAATAAAATCTGTCTGTCTGTCTGTCTATCTATCATCTATCTATCATCTATCTATCTATCTATCTATCTATCTATCTATCTATCTATCTATCTATCTATCTATCTATCTATCTATCCATCCATCCATCCCATCCCATCCCATCCCATCCCATCCCATCCCATCCCATCCCATCCCATCCCATCCCATCCCATATATAAATGCCTGTGTGTGTGTATGTTCCAGCATAACTCTGGAACGCCTTGAACAATTTCAACCAAACTTGGTACACAGATAACTTACTCTTTGGAAACAAATACTGTGGGGGTAAGACACCCCTAACACCCCTCGGGATGTGTGTTCTGTTAAGATACACCCTGTTGTGCCTTAAAATGGCTTCTACTGTACTGCTGTAAAATGGCTTCTACTGTACTGCTGTAAGATGGCTTCTACTGTACAGCACAGCGGAGTTGCGATGGTAATGGCTTCCCAGTACTCCGCAAGGGAGCTCCCTCTGGTAATGGAGGAAGTTCCAACATTAGAAACTGTGTTTGGTCTGGACATTTTCCCCCTATAAATAAATACCTGGACAACGCCTAGTTATTAGCACTAGTCGATAAATAAAATAAAACCCTCCAAAGCACTATTAATAGAATGGTCCTTACATATTCCTATACAGATAGTCCTCATCTTACAACCATTTGTTTTCTTTCAAAGTTACAACAGCACTGAAAAAAGTGACTTGCGACCAGTTTTCACAAGTATGACCATTGTAGCATTCCCCCGTGATCACGTGATCAAAATCCAGGCACTTGGCAACTGGCTCATAGTTACGATGGTTGCAGTGTCCCGGTGTCACGTGATCCCCTTTTGCGACCTTCCGACAAGCGAAGCGAATGGGGAAGCCAGGTTCACTTAACAACCGTGTCACTAACTGAACAGTTGAAGTGATCCACTTAACAACCGCGACGGGAAAGGTCATAATGAATGGGGAACATTCACTTAATAACTAACTCTTTTGCTTAGCAACAGAAATGCTGGGTTCAATTGTGGTCATAAATCGAGGACTATCTGTACACACTGCTGATTTCCAGATGAGCCAGAATTCCCTCTGACTTGAGAGCCATCCACAGCATCTGGTGAGGATACAAGATATCGTATTTTTCAGACTATAAGATGCACTGGTGTATAAGACACACCAACATTTCCACGCTCTTTTAGGGGGGGGAAGGTGCATCTTATACTCCAAAAAATACGGTAGATTTCAAAGCAAAATATGATGTGGAGCACAGGTGGATGCACATCTAATTGGCTGCAATTATCAAATGTTGCAATTATCCTGGAAAAATGATATGTAGGATGTTTCCAACACAGGCCACACGAATGCGCTTGCGATCAATAAATCAACGTTGCCGTTTCTGACGCATCTCTGCCCAGCCCTATTTGGGAAAGTTGGAACTGGCACACTTTTTTTTCTAGTCCTATCCGGAAAAGGTAATGATTGAACCGATGGCCTTTGCACACAAAGCAAGCACTGTATTCTGCTTTAAATGCTTGGCAGCAGCAAAGGTTCGAACGGGGGCAAGCCATAAAAAAAAGAAAAAGAAAACCAGATAACCAGGAAAAATCAGAAAGAGAAATGAAGGTTTTATAAGACGAAAGCCAAAATCAGCAGGAACATAAAGATCAGGAAACGAAGTCTCTTTCTACCTTCTGAATAACAGCTGAAAGTACAAAAAAAAAGAAAAGAAGATGATTTTTCTTTCCAGTTAATTTACAGGTAAATGACCTTGCAACCATTTTGTCTTTGGTTCCTTCTTTAAGGAAGGTAAGGGATGAACCCACCATCCCTTTTGAGCCTGGCATTTGAAATATATATATATATATATTTATGCAGAAAAGATTTTGTCTCCTAGTCTAGATGTGGAGACTCTAGAAAGAGTGCAGAGAAGAGCAACAAAGATGATTAGGGGACTGGAGGCTAAAACATATGAAGAACGGTTGCAGGAACTGGGAATGTCTAGTTTAATGAAAAGAAGGACCAAGGGAGACATGATAGAAGAGTTCCAATAACTCAGGGGCTGCCACAAAGAAGAGGGAGTCAAGCTATTCTCCAAAGCGTCTGAGGGCAGAACAAGAAGCAATGGGAGGAAACTAATCAAGGAGAGAAGCAACTTAGAACTAAGGAGAGATTTCCTGACAGTGAGAACAATTAATCAGCGGAACCGCTTGCCTCCAGAAGTTGTGAATGCTCCAACACTGGAAGTCTTTAAGAAGATGTTGGATAACCATTTCTCTGAAGTGGTGTAGGGTCTCCTGCCTGAGCATGGGGTTGGACTAGAAGACCTCCAAGGTCCCTTCCAACTCTGTTATTGTATTCTAGAGAGGTTTGGCTCTTGAAATTAAAAAGACAGAATGGGGAAAAAAAATCTCAAACAAACTGCACAGGTACAGTATAGGTGGTACCTTGCTCAATGGTAGTAACTGTGAGAGGGAACTTGGAGTCCTAGTTGACAACCATTTCAATAGGAGCCAGCCGTGTGCAGCAGCTGCCAAAAAAGCCAACCCTGTTCTAGGCTGCATAAACAGAGGGATAGAATCAAAATCAAATGAATACCGCTTTATAATGCCTTCGTAAGGCCACACTTGGAATACTGCCTTCTGTTTTGGTCGCCACGATGTAAAAATAATGTGGAGACTCTAGAAAGAGTGCAGAGAAGAGCAACAAAGAGGATTAGGGGACTGGAGGCTGAAACATATGAAGAACGGTTGCAGGAACTGGGTATGTCTAAGTTTAATGAAAAGAAGGACTAGGGGAGACCTGATAGCAGTCTTCCAATAACTCAGGGGCTGTCACAAAGAAGAGGGAGTCAAGCTATTCTCCAAAGCACCCGAGCAATGGGTGATGGAAACTAATCAAGGAGAGAAGCAAGCATGGCTGGCTGGGGAATTCCGGAAGCTAGAAGTCCACAGGTCTTTAAAGTTTAGGTTTATTGACATTTGTATGCCGCCTACTCCCTAGAGACTCTGTTGAGTAGCCCTACCTTAGAAGAAGGGATCAGAAATTACTCAACTAAAGAGCTGCTTATATACTTGCTCAGCCTGAAATTCTGTGGGTCATAATGCTGCCTGAGGCCCTTATTTCCTTGGCGAGATACTTTTATTTTGAGGATTAGAATTCTTGGCTTGGACTGCTGAGTTTCAAGCTCTCTCTCCTCCTTTCCATTCCCTGTTCTTGAAGGCTCAAAGACCAGGGAGCAGTATATGTCAACAACAGCTAGTTTCAGCGGTGGGTTTCACATTTTGTTACCACCGGTTCGCCGTGTGCGCTTCGTGGGTGCATGTGCCCCTTCTGCACATCTGCCCGGCCTTCCACACATCCACTTTGCTCACACGCGGGCCTTCTACGCATACACCCGGCCTAAAAAACATGCCTAAATAGGATGGCATAGAGCCAAGGCGGATGGATAGGCCCACCCACGATTTCCGCTACCGGTGAGCCAGTCCGAACTGGCTGAATGCCACCTCTGGCTGGCTTTCTTTAGATCTGTGATGGCAAACCTATGGCACACATGCCGCAGGTAACACGCGGAGCCATGTAGCTGATTTTCAGCCTTCTGGAGAGCCAGGAGAAGTCATTTTCGCCTTCCCCAGGCTCCAGAGGCTTCCCTGGACTCTGGGGAGGGTGAAAATGGCCTCTCCCAGCCCTCCCCCCCCCGGAGGAAATACCAAGCTCAGCTTGGGGATGAGCAGTGTGGCGCGCATGTGGGGAATCGTGGGGGGGAGGGATTGTGCGTGCATGCACATGTGGGTGTGTGCTTTGCATTATGGGTGCCGGGACGCAATAGCGTGCACGCCCTCGCATTTTCGGCCCCCAAGGTTCCCCATCACTGCTCTAGATCTTGGAGAATCCAGTATTTCATTTTGTTACTCACTGGATTACTCACAGCTCTCCATCCCTGTCCACAAAGCTTTCTGCAAGCAATCTCTTCATTCGGTGCTGCTATTAAGGATATCGTGAGCTGGACTGCTGTGTTTCCAGCTACCAAAGCAGCAAATCAAGATATATATTTTTTCAAACTAAGCTTGAAATTAACCCTAGTGGAGTTAAAACACAGGAAGCCTAAATTGGTGAGGTTACCAAAAAAAGGAAAAAAATAGTTGTAGAAGTTTTTGTTATGCAACGTTTGGCACGCTTCGTTTGAAACGAAGCCAGCCAAAAAGATAAAAATCATAGCTTTATCACACAACATCTCTCTCTTGAGATAACACACAGTTTCACATGCCAAAGGCAGGCAGTGTTTACCAACAAGCGGGTTCCTTGAAAAAACTCTGTTCTGCTGGACAAGGCCTTGGGAACCGTAAATCGTGGTTGTGCCAACCGCAGATTGGGCTGACCCATTTATCAGCCACTTGACATAGCATGGTTAGATAGCAATCTTTATTGCACGCTACAATTGAAGACACACTGAATAGTTGATTGTAAGCGTGAAGTTCTTTCTATTACACATGGCCGTTTAAACCCGCTGCTCCCTATTTGTCACGTTGTCAAGTAACAGTTGTCCTCACGGACTTGCAACCAAGAGATTGTTAATCTGATATCAGTCTTGATTACAGGCACAAGACAAACAGTTCCAGGTTTGGTTGTCCTGAGGACGGGTATAGCTTTTCAAAATTCAAATCATCCAGCTCAGAGGTGGTCTTCAGTAGATTCGGACCAGTTCTGGAGAACCGGTAGCGGAAATTTTGAGTAGTTCAGAGAACTGGTAAATGACACTTCTGACTGGCCCCACCCCCATCTATTCTTTGCCTCCCGAGTCCCAGCTGATCGGGAGGGAATGGGGATTTTGCAGTATCCTTCCCCTGGAGTGGGGAAGGAATGGAGATTTTGCAGTATCCTTCCCCGGAGTGGGGAAGGAATGGAGATTTTGCAGTATCCTTCCCCGGAGTGGGAAGGGAATGGGGATTTTACAGTATCCTTCCCCGGAGTGGGGAGAGAATGGAGATTCTGCAGTATTCTTCCCCTGGAGTGGGGAGGGAATGGAGATTTTGCAGTATCCTTCCCCTGGAATGGGGAGGGAATGGAAATTTTGCAGTATCCTTCCCCTGGAGTGGGAAGGGAATGGGGATTTTGTACTATCCTTCCCCTGGAGTGGGAAGGAATGGAGATTTTGCAGTATCCTTCCCCGGAGTGGGAAGGGAATGGGGATTTTACAGTATCCTTCTCCTGGAGTGGGAAGGAAATGGAGATTTTGCAGTATCCTTCCCCGGAGTGGGGAGAGAATGGAGATTCTGCAGTATTCTTCCCCTGGAGTGGGGAGGGAATGGAGATTTTGCAGTATCCTTCCCCTGGAATGGGGAGGAATGGAGATTTTGCAGTATCCTTCCCCTGGAGTGGGAAGGGAATGGGGATTTTGTACTATCCTTCCCCTGGAGTGGGAAGGAAATAGAGATTTTGCAGTATCCTTCCCCTGGAGTGGGGAAGGAATGAGGATTTTGCCGTATCCTTCCCCTTCCACACCCACCAAGCCATGCCCACCAAGCCTCACCCACAGAACTGGTAGTAAAAAAAATTGAATCTCATCACTGATCCAGCTATGTATCGAGCTCTTAAAAATCCTCTCATACCCGCTTCAATTCTTTAATTGCTATGCTTTTTTTGACTTGCTTCCCATAATCCTCTCTTGGATCTTTGTCTCTGCCTACATCAACTTTTTGGCTGTTCAATCTGGGTATTTCTCCCATCTCTACTCTCTTCCATTGCCTAGTTTCCAAAATTTCTGCCCAAGCCTCTTTTCTCTCTTTCGAAAGTCTCTTCCTATAGCTCCGGTTCTCTTTTCAATTCTCTTAATATATTTCCCCTGATTTTCAAAATTCGAATCATCCAGCTATGTATTGAACGCTTAAAAATCCTTCCCACACCCTAGGTAAAGGATAGGACGGTGAATCAGAAAGATGATACATTTAATGAATCCCTAGTATGAATCTGCAATTCACCGAGTTCAACCCCCCCCCCCTGATTCATAAATTATGTGCATCGATTTACTCATTTATACAAATAAAGGCCAACGGCTCATGTAACCCATCTGCCATCTAAATTCTTTACCTGTCAGGTGCAAAAGATCAGTTTCACATGTGAAGGTCCAATTAAACTGATTTAAATGTATGGTTATGTACAAGATGTCAGGTTTCCAAAAAAAATAATAATAATGGCCTAATTGATTAATGAGCCTCGAGTCAAATTTCAAAAGAGAACCAGTCATTTATTAGGAGCATTTTGGCAATGCCATTTTTGTGCAGTCAGATCTTCGCATTATTTGAAATATAGCTGAACCTTTACCCCTGTTCCTTCCCTCCCCTCAATCTGTGTCATAAATCACATTCCCCAATGAGGTGCACCCCTCCCAAGTCTGCTGTGGTAATCTGAGATCTAGCCGAAAGTATGCGTGGAATGCGCTCCCCTCACTTTCCACACTCTGGCAAGTTTAGGAGTTGACACAAGAATCTTCTTAACTAACACTCCTGTCCTTATGGGGTTCCTGAGAGCCTAGAAGAAATTTGGGTATTATCTTGCTTGGTATGTCTGCTTTAACTCTTGTCTGTTTGAGCTCATATGTGCTAGTCGTTCCCGACACTAGGGGGTAGTGCTCATCTCCGTTTCAAAGCCGAAGAGCCAGCGCTGTCCGAAGACGTCTCCATGGTCATGTGGCCGGTAGGACTAAAGGCTGAAGGCGCACAGAACGCTGTTACCTTCCCACCAAAGGTGGCTCCTATTTTTCTACTTGCATTTTTTACATGCTTTTGAACTGCTAGGTTGGCAGAAGCTGGGACAAGTAGGGAGCTCACCCAGTTACGCAGCGCTAGGGATTCGAACCACCGAATTGCCGTTCTTCCTGATCGACAAGTTCAGCGACTTAGCCACTGAGCCACCATGTCCCTTTTTAATACCCCATTAATCACTGCTTTGCTTATTGTCTCTGGATCCCAAAAAAAACCCCAATTGCCCGGACACCTGAACACGGCCCTGATCCTTGGCAAAACAGACACCTCCCAGCACACTCTAAAATAGATGTGACCCACCATGGTAACTTTAAGACCTGTGGATTTCAACTCCCAGGATTCCTCAGCCAGTAGGGCTGTCTGAGGAATTCTGGGAGTTGAAATCCACAGGCCTTAAACTCGCCAAGGTTCAATACCCCTGCTCTACAATCTACAGCAGGGGTGTCAAACTCAATTTCATTGAGGGCCGCGACAGGGTTGCCTTTGAACTTGGGAGGGGAGGGGCCAGGGTGGGTGTGGCCAGCTTGACGTCACTCGTGTTGTGGGCGCTGTGGCGGCCCAAGTGCTCTGCCAGTGAAAACAGGCTCCCAAACTCCGTTTTCAGCTGTGACGGCCCAGCTATTTTTGTATCTAATGCAGACGCTTCTACACAACAGTAATTATGCAATCCTAACCACTCTGTTAATAAACAACGAAGGAGCTGTTGAAGCACCAGAGGCACTTTTTTTTTTTTTTGAAAAAGTAACAACGAAATGAGCAGAATCCTAATTGTACTTTCTCTGGCTTTTCATGCCCAGCAGGGAGAGAGAGAGAGAGAAAACACACATTAAGATGATGGATCCCTTTGTTTACAGCTGCAACAAACTCCCTTGGAGTTTGCTATGATCCACTGGAGTTCTGAAGACGGTTCCATATATTGATTTCAAGATTCAAGAATGCTATTCTTCCTCTGCAACTCAGGCGAAGCAGAACTACCATGGCTACTCTGCAAATTAATCCACCGACAGTCCTGCCCAGCAATTATTTAAAGCAATTATATACCACGGGGCACCGCTGCACCATAGAAACACTATCATACGACCAAATTTTAACACTTTACCATGTGGAAAATCTGCAAGCACATGCGCAAATCCCATATCGGGACTGGGAAGTTGGCAGCAATTGTCGAAACTTTTGGGAAAGCTGTTTAGGAGGAGGCAGAGACTGGGGGTGGAGTCAAGAGAGGAAGCAGCCTAGAATGGTTACCTTCCCACAAGTAACCCAACCTACTTGAATTCCATGAGCTCTTATCTAGTGCCAATTTAGTGCTGACTGTTAGTTGACCGGATTCTCGTGCATAGGCATAAATCAGCTTGACTGGAATTTAATGTGTGGTCCTGATTCTTTGCCTGACGAAAGTCCATTCACCATCCCCCAAGTGGAGGCAGCTAGCATTTCCCAAACAGGTGGGATTATATTCCCAGGTCCTGCTAGGGCAGGCGACCCAACAAGACAGACACGGACTTCAAAGGATAATTAGAACTGCAGAAAAAACAATTGCTACCAACCTGCCTTCCATCGAGAACCTTTATACTACACAAGTCAAAAAGGGGGCCGTGAAAATGTCTACAGACCCCTCACATCCTGGACATAAATTGTTTTAACTCCCACCCTCAAAATGACGCTAGACACAACTAGACACAAGGACAGTTTTTCCCCTAACGCCATCACTCTGCTAAACAAATAATTCCCTCACTACTGTCAAACCATTCACTAAGTCCGTGACCCGACAAATGTGCACCCAACAACAGCGCGCCGACAAAACCGCAGTGATAAAACCGCGACGTCAACAGCGCGGCCACAAAGGTGCACCGACAAAAGAGCGCCGACAGAAGCGCGATTAGGGTTAAGGTAAGGGTTAGGCTTAGGGTTTGGGTTAGGCTTAGGTTTAGGGTTAGGTTTAGACCGCGCTTTTGTCAGCGCGCTGTTGTCGGCGCGCTTCTGCGCTCATTCGTCGGCGCGATTTTGAACTCGCGGTTTTCTCGCCGTGGTTTCGTCGGCGTGCTTTTGTCGAGCGCGCATTTGTCGGTGAACCCACTAAGTCTGATTTACTATTACTCTTAGTTTTTTCATCTCACCCGTCTCCTCCCACTTATGACTGAACTTTATTGCTTGTATCTTTATGATTTATATTGATTGTTTCCTAATATGATTTGGTTGCTTAATTTGTATCCTATGACACTCATTAAGTGTTGTACCTTATGATTTGTGATGAATACGTATTTTCTTTTATGTACACCGAGAGCTTATATGCACCAAAGACAAAGTCCTTGTGTCTCCAATCACACTTGGCCAATAAAGAATTCTATTCTATTCTAAAAACGTTTTCTGCAAATGCCAAGGCAAAATTTCTGCACACACCGTGATTCCTGGCTGGTTGAGTATATTTCTCTGTTCTTAAAATCAAAGCAACGATGTTTTGATATTCCTCTTTAATGGTTTCACTTTAGTCCTTTTAATACCTTAAAAATATGTTGCTTTTTTGAAATGCCTAGCTAGGTGCTTATTATTTCAGAATTCTATGAAGAACGGGGAAGAGATAAGCAAACTAAAAAGGTATATTTACCTTCAAGATGGGTGCCATGAACACGGAAACGCCCGTCAGAAGGAATACGATACATCCAGTCACTCTCTGCTCCCTGAAATAAACCCCAGGAATAACATAACCAATTCTTATTTGAATGACATTTTATATATATATATGACATGAGCTTACAATATCTCCAGGAAGAAAAGAACATTTTTTGATCTCTATCACCTACCACCGATTTGTTTTCAAGAAATACTATATTTTTCAGAGTATAAGATGCACCAGACTATAAGACGCACCAAGATTTTGAAGAAGCAAATTTTAAAAAAAAGTTTTGGCCTCCTCCTCCTTCTCTCCATTAACACCACTCCCTTCAAACCCTGAGGATGTTACCTAGTTTGGTAATGAAATGTCTCTCAAGAAACCCCATGCAGCTCGGAGAGCACCAAGAACCCCACAATCTACTTTATGTTATCTGTGTCTAAGACTCATCACGCTAAGTTATATTTGCTCCAACAGTTCAGGGGAAAATGCACCCTGGAGTTTCTGGCCTGTGCAGAATGCCCTGCTAGGCAGCTTCCTAGAACACCCAGCACTCAATCTCTCTTCCCCGTCGGATCAGCATACCTAACTCCCAAAAACTTGGGTTGTTCGCCAGGTGCCGAGGTCTCGGTTTCCATCTTCAAGCTGTCAATGTGAGCGATGGAGATGACAGTCGCAGCAACATACCAGGGCAAACCCATGAAGGAACAGATGATCATCAACACAGCCACCAGGAAAAGATCCAGATGATATCCAGCACCTTTCTGCAAAGGTAAGAAGGGAAACAGATAGAGGAAGGTTAATTTTTTTTTAAGGGCTACAACACAGAAGAACAGAGTCGGAAGGGACCTTGGAGGTCTTCTAGTCCAACCCCCTGCTCAAGTAGGAGAGCCCTACACCGCTTCAGATAAACGACTGCCCAGCCTCTTCTTAGAGACCTCCAGTGTGGGAGCACCCTCGATTTCTGGGGGCAAATCGTTCCACTGTTTAATTGTTCTAACTGTCAGGGAATTTCTCCTTAATTCTAAGTTTGTTCTCTCCTTGATTAGTTCCCACATTAATGAACATAAGCAGAGATACAGAGCAGCTCTGGCTGTAATGTAAGAAAATGGATAGAAGTCATGGCTTTATTTACTTATTTTATTTAGCATATGGCATCCAGAGAGGTCACGCGATCACTGATATAATACACATTTCGTTTATATAAAGCATCAGCAAATCAGCACTTCTGTTGGCTGACGGAATAGAGTAGAGTAGGGAATAGAGAATATAGAAAATAGAAAATATGGAATGGAATGGAATAGAAATATGGAATAGAATAGAATAGAATAGAATAGAATAGAATAGACCTTGGATGTCTTCTAGTCCAACCCTAAACCACTTCAGACAAATGTATATCCAACATCTTCTTAAAAACTTCCAGCGTTGGAGCATTCATAACTTCCGGAAACAAGTTGTTCCACTGATTAATTGTTCTAGCTGTCAGGAAATTTCTCCTCAGTTCTAGGTTGCTTCTCTCCTTGATTAGTTCCCATTTTATTGCTTCTTGTCCTGCCCTCAGGTGCTTTGGAGAATAGCTTGACTCCCTCTTCTTTGTGGCAGCCCCTGAGATACTGGAAGACTGCTATCATAGTCCTTTTTCTCATTCAACTAGACATACCCAGTTCCTGCAACCGTTCTTTTTATGTTTTAGTCTCCAGTCCCCTAATCCTCTTTCTTGCTCTTCTCTGCACTCTTTCCAGAGTCTCCACATCTTTTCTACATCGTGGTGACCAAAACTGAATGCAGTAAAGAGAGCTACACGGATGATTCTAATCTCACCTTTGCTCCCACAGCAAATGAGCAGAGAGATACTAAGGGAGACAACTTTACGACAAGAACCACCAAATAAACAGCTTTTTAAAAAAAAAAAATCCAAAAGTGGCTTCCTGCATCTGAGATGTGTGAAAATAAGACACTCCGAGTTAGAACATTTCGAGTGTTAAGTTTCTCTTCAGCCACCAGAATGTTGAGGCAAAATTAAATGAAATTCAGAATTCAGCTGCAAATGACGGAGTTATCCTCCAAGATAAATATAGCTTTTGGAAGTAATGTAGCCTAGAGCAGGCACTCCGCAAACCTTGAAAAGAAGTTAATTAGCACCAACATTTGCATCTAGTTCTTGCCCCCCCCCCCCCACCGTGTAAGTAAACTTAATAGGGCTGTCATTCTGTTCTCACATTCTGTGCCATATCTCTCTGCCTTGCATGCAGCTTAAAAGGAAAATAACACCTTTCTTGCCAGCATCTCAAATTAAGAGACGGAGAATAAAAAAAATTTTTTAAAAAACCCAGTGAAGATCCCAGTGCAAAAAGAATGGATCAAAGAACTTTGAAAACACGCAGAACTTGGAGAAGTACAGAAAATAAAAGAAATGTATTGTTAGGGTGGAAATACTATTGAACTTCAGGCATTTTGAGTGTATGAACAGCTGTAGGGAGGCCATTAAGATGATTGAAAGCGGATTCAAGAGAGAACATTGCTTTCCACTGAAAATATACACTTGTTTTACCCATCTGTCATCTCTATCCCATGCCTTCAAAACATCATAATTTTAAAAATTAGCACAACCTTTCCATTGCTTTTAATGCTGTGAAAGAGAGACTCTAAGCAGTTTCTGTCCAATAGGTACCCATTATTAACAGCATGTATATGTATTTGATTGACAGTATTCCTACCCTGCTTTTAAACTGCATATTTTCAGAGGCAACCAGCAACATGCAAAAACAGAACAGAGGACCAGAAATGCTAACAGGAACAGGTGGCTTCAATAAGGCCCACTCAAAACATTTACAGAACTACTCAAGGGCACCGTGGGGTCCTTGGTGCTCTCGTGAGTTCGGTTGTTTTCTTGGCTCTCAAGCCAAGCCCCCAAGTGCTGGAGAATTCCTGGAAGCCTGGCACGCAGACAAATCAGCCATCAATAGGAACACAGAGATAAATAACATCTACACGCCATTCCAAAGAGACAATCAGAAAGGAAAACATGAAAGGAAACAAAAGGACCAAAGCACCTCACCCCTTCCAGTTTAATTCTGATTAATAGGATTAATCCTCAGACCAAGGGTCAAGAAGCCAACAATACCCCAGAGTCAAGGAACTAGAATTCAGGCAAACAAATTAACATTAAACAGCCTAATCAAGGAACCACTAAGCCCACACCCAGCAACATTGACAGGACAACCCACTAGCACAGTGATGATAGCAATAGCAATAGTTAGACTTATATAGCGCTTCATAGCACTGATGACATTACCTACTTGGCTAATGAAACGTCTGCAAGAAAACCACCAGGTTCAGGGAGCCGAGGTGGCGCAGTGGTTAAATGCAGCACTGCAGGCTACTTCAACTGACTGCAGTTCTGCAGTTCAGCGGTTCAAATCTCACCGGCTCAGGGTTGACTCAGCCTTCCATCCTTCCGAGGTGGGTAAAATGAGGACCCGGATTGTTGTTGGGGGCAATATGCTGACTCTGTAAGCCGCTTAGAGAGGGCTGAAAGCCCTATGAAGCGGTATATAAGTCTAACTGCTATTGCTACTGCTATAGAGCGTGCCGAGGACCCCACAGTTCAACCTTGAGCTACAAATATTCTCTTCTGGCAGTTCTACGTCGCATCTCAACCTTGATTAGTTTCCGCCCTGCCTTCAGGTGCTTCGGAGAATAGGTTGACCCCCCCCCCTCCTTCTCTGTGACAGCCCCTCAAATATTGGGACCCTTAGCTGGAGTTAACACCCAGCTGGGTCAAAAGAAATGGAGGTGTAGACACTTCTATAGAACAAGAACATACTGTCTCCCCTGGTTCCACCACAAAACCGCGCTCGTCTAAACCGCGCCCGACTAAACCACGTTGCTGACGTCATCAACAGGGCGACAACAGCGCGGAGACAGAAACACGCTGTAAACCCTAAACCTAAAATTAACCCCTAAACCTAATCCTAAACCTAACCCTAAACCTAATCCTAACCCTTAACCTAACCCTAAACCTAACCTTTAACCTAATCCTAACCCTTAACCTAACCCTAAACCTAACCCTAACCCTAACCCTTAACCTAACCCTAAACCTAACCCTAAACCTAACCCTTACCTTAAGTTGAATCGGCTTGCTTTCAAAGCGCAATTTAAAGCGCCCTTCTTTCTCCGCGCTGGCTGTTGTCGCCCTGTTGATGACGTCAGCGATGCGGTTTAATCGGGCGCGGCTTAGTCGAGCGCAGTTTTGACGGGTCACGGTCTCCCCTGGCCCTTCTTTTCATTAAACTAGACCTACCCAGTTCCTGTAACCGTTCTTCATATGTTTTAGCCTCCAGTCCCCTACTCCTCTTTCTTGCTCTTCTCTGCACTCTTTCTAGAGTCTCCACATCTTTTCTACATCATGGCAACCAAAACTGAATGCAAATATTCCAAGTGTGGCCTTACCAAGGCCTTATAAATTGATACTAACACTTCACGTGATCTTGATCTTTATTGCTCTGTTAATGCAGCCCAGGGTTGGCGTTGGCTTTTTTGGCAGCCGCAGAAGAAGTATTTCAACTGCTGCTCCATTTATTATTTTTGGAATATCCACCCAGTTATGAGACCACACGCCTGGAGATGGAAATACACAGTCCCCAGATACCTCCTGGGAGAGAACGGGCTCTTGATGTACCAAGGAATTCAGATTTTTTTGTTGTTGCTGCTGTTGTTGCTTATCAGATGCTGAAGTTTTCCTGTTTTTTTTTTGCAGTTGAGTGAGTAACATATAATAGTCTTTGACCTACAACAATTGAGCCCAAAATTCCCAATGCTAAACAAGACAGTTGTTGAGTTTTGTCCCCACGTTATGATCTTCCTTGTCCACAGTTGTTAAAGAAATCACTGCAGTTGTTAAGTTAATTACGCAGTTGTTAGAATGAATCTGGTTTCCCCCATTGGCTTTGCTTGTCAGATGGTCACAAAACGTGATCACATGATCCCGGGAGGGTATAATAGTCATAAGTGCATGCCAGTTGCCAAGTGTTCGAATAACATTCCTCCAGGCCTTCCTGTCCTCTACCATCCTCTGGAGTCCATTTAAGTTCAATAACTCCATCCAGCCACCTCCTTCTCTGTCATCCCCTTCTTCTTTTGCCCTCCATCATTCCCAGCATGAGGCTCTTCTCCAGGGAGTCCTTCCTTCTCATTAGGTGGCCAAAGTCTTTGAGTTTCGTCTTCAGGATCTGGCCTTCTAAAGAGCAGTCAGGGTGGATCTCCTCTAGGATTGACCGATTGGATGGCCTTGCAGTCCAAGGAACTCGCAGGAGTCTTCTCCAGCACCAGAGTTCAAAGGCCTCCATTCTTTGGCGCTCAGCCTTTCTTATGGTCCAACCTTCACAGCCATCCATGGCAACTGGGAAAACCATCGCCTTGACTAGACGCACTTTTAGCAATAGCAGTTAGACTTATATACCGCTTCATAGGGCTTTCAGCCCTCTCTAAGCGGTTTACAGAGTCAGCATATTGCCCCCAACAACAATCCGGGTCCTCATTTTACCCACCTCGGAAGGATGGAAGGCTGAGTCAACCCTGAGCCGGTGAGATTTGAACAGCCGAACTGCAGAACTGCAGTCAGCTGAAGTAGCCTGCAGTGCTGCACTCTAACCACTGCGCCACCTCGGCACTTTTGTTGGCAGGGTGATGTCTCTGCTTTTTAGTAGATTTGGTAGAGTTCCACATTTGGAGAAAAATGCTAATCAGACACCCAGGTGAAATAAAGGAGGGGATCAATTGATAAATGATGATTTCGCAATGATAAAACAGCTGGTGGAATTCAAAGATATTTCCCTCCAGGCTGAACAGTTGGCCCAGCTGTGTTTCCTGATTCAAAGCCAAGACAAAGCCCATTTGTATTTCTTCAGAAAGCATTTCTCACTCTTTCCCCCCCCCTTAGGGGCAAATGCTAGGTGACTGAGGAGGAGCCATGTTGATTTAATCCCATGTCTGTTCCAGTCACACAAAAAAGCAAAGGAAGGGGAGAGAGATGTCAGGCCTGTGAAATGAAGACGAAGAAAGATGCCTCTGCAGAAGGGGAGAGGCATTCTCCAAATTATTTGGGAGAATTACATTCTCCAAGGCACTTGCAGGCAGGATAAGAAGTAAGGGACGGAAACGGAACTTTCCATGTAGATTTACTGAAGTCTTCTAGAATTTGGGATTAAAACCTCATCCTCTTAATCTTTCGTAATTGTTAAGGCTTTCATTATCTAAAACGTCTAAATGCATCATAGGTTCAATCAGAATTGAGCTGGAAGGAACCTTGGAGATCTTCTAGTCCAACCCCCAGCTCAAGCAGGAGTCATTATGCCATGTCAGACAAATGGTTATCCAGTCTCTGTCCAGGGATGAAGTCCTTACAACTTCTAATGGCAAGCTGTTCCACTCGGCCATAAGAGGGAGCCAGAATGACTGTTAGCTCTCTGTTTGTTAGATGCTGGGCTGATCTGATCTGAGTGTTTTGGAAGCTGGCTGTTAGAAAGTGCCGTGAGCTATTGTAAGTTTTGCAACTGCTAGCAAACTTTGTGTACCGAACTGATTATATGATACTGGACTATGTTATTTGGATTATCCCTTAACTGAAAGACGTTGATGACTGACTGTCTTATCCGTGTATAACTTGGACTGTTTGATGGACTCTGATACCTCTATTTCCACAAAAGTAAAAGCCTGCAGTGTCTCTGTATGCTGGTTTGTGTGTTCTCCAACACAACTCTCACAACGCTTCGCTGAACGCACTCACTCCCCCAACAGGGAGCTTACTTAATAAGATCTACCACAGTTTACTTTTAAAACCGTTTGGCCCACCCCTGTTCTAATCTTGCATGAACAAGGCACCCACCTTCAGCTTGTGCTCTTTACGGTTGACAATGACAGCTGTGATTTGCTGGTCCATGAAGATGAGGATGGTGACCAGGAGAGCAGGAATTGCTGCGGCCAGGTAAACCCACCAAGGGTTTCCTCCGAATGGTGTGATAAACCAGGTTCTATCTGGATTTGTTGGCTTCACGGGGGAAAAAGGACAGAAAAGGGCATCAAAAAAGACACTTAAAAACATTTCAATCAAAGGAAGAGTTTCTGAAGTAAAGCCAAGTTCTCTTCCTCCCTCCCTCCCTCTCTCACAGCACAAACATTGCAAGATGGCTCAAAGAAATACTTCCTTTCCATTTTCAGATCCTCATACCCGCTGCCTTATTATTTTTATTTTGCATTTGCGCTTTCGTAGGCATTGTCAGAAACCAAAATAGAAAAAAGCATGCACAAACTACTCAATGTATTAATGTCCCTTTTAATTTTTGTAATATGTGTTTTCTTTATCGTTGTAAATGTGTTTTATTTTCCATTTTCATTTCGTACAGTCACATATATACTGTGCATAACCGGGGCCATATAACAATAAACAATAAACACAGCCATTCCTCTTGTCAACAATACCCCCCAAAATACAAACCCAATGTACCACTTCGACCCTCCATACACCCTTTCTTTCGCCCCCCCTCCAACTTTCCTTCTTCCCTCCAACATTCCCCTCTACCCTACTTCCCCTCCCCCTCTATCACGCCTCTCTCCCAGTACACTCCCTCCCTTCCTTCTCACCCTCCCTCCCATCCTCTCTCCCACCCTCTCTACTCCTCTTTCTTCTATCCCTCTACTCCTCCCTTCGGTGTATTTCTACTATCTATCAATATATTCAGCTTGTCCTATTTTTACACTGGAATTAAAGAGCAACAGTATACAAGTGCAATCGTGTTACTTTAAAATCTAGCACATACTATATATCCCCCCCTCCCCCCTAAGATCCCACCTCCCTTCCCCCCCGACTTCCCAGAGCCCGTACACGGTGTATCTTTTTATCAAACACAGTCTAAAATATATTAAAACAAAGGAAATTAGTGTTTTCTTTTATGTTGTACGCCGCCCTGAGTCCTTGGGAGAAGGGCGGCATATAAATTCAATAAACCTAATCCTAAACCTCAATGAAAACAACATACCATATTTTTGGAGTATAAGACGCACCTTTTCCCCTCAAAAAAGAGGGTGAAAAAATCTGGGTGCTGCATACAGCATTTTTGGCCTCCCGAAACCCCGCCCCCTTTGCAAAAATGGCCATGCACAGCTTTTAGGAGGCTTCCAGAGTGCTCCTGGGGGCTGGGGAGGGCAGAAATGAGTGAAAAACAGGTTATTTTTTGTTCGCTTTTGCCCCACCAGCCCCCAGAGGTACTCTACAAGCCTCCTAAAGGCTATGCATGCCCTTTTGGGGGGAAAAAACCCCAGGCCCGTTTTCGTGAAAAATGGGCCATTTTGGGGAGGTCTGCAGAGTGCAAAAACTTTTCTTTTTAATCTGCCTCTTCAAAATCTTGGTGCGTCTTATAGTCAGAAAAATACGGTAGCTAGTTTTGCAAGAACTGGATCTGGGATGGAAGCGTCCAACCATCCACTAGATGGCAGCAAAAAGATGGGGACTTCTGGGTCTTTGGGGACTTCTGAGTTTGTTGATCAGAAAGGTCGGCAGTTTGGCGGTTCGAATCCCTAGCGCCACGTTACCTGAGTGAGCTCCTGTTACTTGTCTGCCACCCTAGCAGTTCGAAAGCACAGAAAAAAAATGCAAATAGCTCTCCAAGCCTGATAAAGGCATGTAGTTGTGAAATCTCTTGAAAGACTGTTGGCCGGGACTTTGCTGGAGAGGAAAATTCATTTTAAAGTAAATAAAAGAGGTTTTTATCGGGACGAGGAGTCGGCTGCGTGCTTTTGGAAAGCCTTGGTCACAGCACACATGACCATGGGGATGCTGCAACAGTCATAAATGTGGAAAAACAGTCATAAATCACTTTTTTTGTGATTTTGGTCACTATAAGAACTGTTATAAGTCGAGGACTACCTGCAGTGAAAAACCTGCTCTAATGGGTCAATGGGTCACTAAGATTAAGTTCCCCATTGGTGCTTTGCCTAGTGTAGTCCCAGTGGTCCATAGCAGTAAATAATAGAGGCATTATTATTATCCCTTTATCTATCAGGATCCAGATGTACAATGAAGTCATACTTTGATATTATTATGCAATTGTTTCTAGGCTGCAAACCCAGAAACCACAGTGTGGTAGCAAAGAGCCTGGTTTTAATTGTACTGTATATCTTTGCTGCCATCTACTGGTCATCGTGATTTTGCAGCCTAGATTTGATCCTCCTGTACGTATTGTTAATTCTTTGTCTTCTTAAAAGAATGGAGGAGACAGGGTTGAACTGTTGTGGCCCGGCAGGAGCCGTTGGAGCTGCCACCAGACTCCGACAGTGAGGGGCCCTATGAGTCGGCCCTGGAGGATGTGGAGGACCCTGGACAGGGTTCCGACTCCGAGCAGGGCGCAGAGAGGCTGGTTGGCCACCAGGTGGCGCCTGAGCCTTAGATCAGTGGGGAGGAGACAAGAGAGAGTGATCCAGAAACCACCTGTGAGTTGTTCCGGGATGCACGCCGTCGAAGGGCTACTCCGCGTCAAGAACAACTACGTAATTGCAGGAGGTAATTATGCTCAGCTGATGGTCATTAAGCTCCTCTCCCAGACTATAAAAGAGACTGCTTGTGCCACGCCCTTGTTGCAGAAGTCAACGTTTGACTAAAGAGAAACAAACTTGGCAGGCTGGATTGCTGCCAGAGTTTGTTTGCATTGCTGCCAAGGTTTGTCGGACTTGCTGCCAAAGTCCTTATCTGTTTATTTGACTTTTCAGCCACCGAGAGTCTGGTCTTGTTATTAAAAAGACATTCCATTTTACGCTTGTCTCGGCTTTCGTTACTGGACGCAGGAGGGGGTCAAAACATGAACATACCTTGAATTCACTTGGCACAAGAAGTTTTGGTGTATCGACACCAACCAGAGCATCGATTCCGCAGAAAATCAGAATGGAAATGATGATGGCGAAATCACTGATCAATTTCCTTGCCTGGAAAAGAAAGACAACTCCGTGAACGGTAGTTGAAACTTGCCTGTTTTTTAAGGGCCTGACAAATATGCACGAAAAAGGAGGGGAAAAACCCCAACACTGAAAATAATAAATAGAAAATCAGCAACTAGAAAACGCAGAAGCTGCGTCCGTCCAGCTGAAGAACATTCCAGAAGATGCTGGCATCCATTTGAGCAGACAAAAAGAGCCCTGGTTGCAACACACACACACCCCACTTCAAAGTGCCCATCCCAACAAACTGATTCATAATCCTGGTTTTTAGGAAACTCTTCAGCTGGCTGCATCCAACTTGTGAAAAGCTGTCGAAAAGATGAATGAGAATTTGGAAGAAGGGAGCATATGCACAAGCAGAAATGCACAGCGAATGGAAGAAAAGCCCTCGCTTTTTTAAAAACTAACCTCACTGAGTGCAATTCGGTGCACAATCAAACATTAGAATAGAGTAACAGAGTTGGAAGGGACCTTGAAGGTCTTCTAGTCCAACCCCCTGCTTAGGCAGGAAACCCTACACCACTTCAGACAAATGGATATCCAACATCTTCTTAAAAACTTCCAGTGTTGGGGCATTCACAACTTCTGGAGGCAAGTTGCTCCGCTCATCAATTGTTCTCACTGTTAGGAAATTTATCCTTAGTTCTAAGTTGCTTCACTCCTTGATTAGTTTCCACCCATTGCTTCTTGTCCTGCTCTCAGGTGCTTTGGAGAATAGCTTGACTCCCCCCCTCTTCTTTGTGGCAGCCTCTTAGATATCAGGACATTGATATCATGTCAACCCTAGTCCTTCTTTCCATGAAATTAGACATTCCCAATTCCAGCAACCATTCTTAATATGTTTTAGCCTCCAGTCCCCTAATCCTCTTTGTTGCTCTTCTCTGCACTCTTTCTAGAGTCTCCACATCTTTTTTACATCGTGGCGACCAAAACTGGATGCAGGATTCCAAGTGTGGCCTTACCAAGGGATTGTAAAGTGGCATTAACACTTCACGTGATCTTGATTCTCTCCCTCTGTTTATGCAGCCTAGAACTGTGTTGGCTTTTTTGGCAGCTGCTGCACACGGCTGGCTCCTATTTAAGTGATTGTCCACTAAAACTCCAAGATCCCATTAATGTTACCGTGCCAAAAAAAGAGGCATTTTATTAAGAGAGAACCTCAGTTTTTACAAAATGTTATTATCCCTCCTAAGAAAGAATAATAACAATTGTTAAAATACTCTTTCCGTACCTTTCCATCCATCAGATATCATTCTAAACATGGCAAGCTATTGTCAAAATTCTAATCATTCCTCGTTGGTTAATTTGGGTGTGGTCCCAGAAATGTTATCTCGGTGCTTAGGACTCAAATGTATTCGGTACTTCATAAATCAAAGCAGGAAGTCGTAAAACGTTTTTTTCCCCTGCAACTTTACAATCTTTTATCTCAGTCCACTTAAGGCTTACCACAGTATGCAGGGAACCACGCCAAGTTAAAATAAACTTAAAATACTCAGGTAGTAACATTGCTACTTGAGCAAAGTTCTTTTGTTAACTCAGTGGTTTATAAGGCACAAGGAAGGCTGGATTAACAGGAATAAGTGTACCAATAGAAGAGAATATTTGTAGCTTAGTGTTGAACTGTGAGGGTTTTTTTTGTCCTCTCTGGCAGATCTTTCATTACTCAACTAGGTAATATCAGTAACACTGATGATATTAGCTAGTTGGGTAGTGAGATGTCTGCAAGAAAACAATCAAGAGAGAATCTAGGGACCTACAGGACTGAGTGTCTTCTCCCAAGTCCTCCCTTAACTAAATACTCACGCTGTGTGATTCACAATAGAGAGGTATGCTGCCACGATACAACTACCACATTGGCCCTCAGGTTTGGAGTTGCACCATCCATCCTCCCCACTTACCGGCTACCATGAGGAACAGCTGAAACGAGGACAGTTATTTGTCTGAAATGGTATAGGTTCTCCTGCTTGAGCAAGGGGGCTGGACTAGAAGACCTCCGAGGTCCCTTCCAGCTCTATTGTCTTCTATTCCAGAAATTGTGGGGGCTCCGTTGCTGGAGGCTTTTGAGAAGACATTGGACAACTATTTGTCTGGAATGGTACTGGGTCTCCTGCTTGAGTGTGGGGGGTTGGACTGGAGGACCTCCGAGATCCCTTCCAGCTTATTCTATTCTATTCTAATTCTAATTCTATCCTATTTCCTATTCCCTTCCCTTGTCTTTTCCTCCCCTTCCCTATTCTATTCTATTCTAATTCTAATTCTATTCTATCCTATCTTCTATTTCTTATTTCCTGTTCTTTATAGCCTTCTCTTCTCTTCTATTTTCTCTTCTATTCTAATTCTATTCTATCCTATCTTCTGTTTCCTATTTCCTATTCTCTTCTCTATTCTATTCTATTCTAATTCTAATTCTATTCTATCCTATCTTCTATTTCCTATTTCCTATTCTCTTCTCTATTCTATTCTATTCTATTCTATTCTATTCTAATTCTATTCTATCCTATCTTCTATTTCCTATTCTCTATTCTCTTCTCTATTTTCTTCTCTATTCTATTCTATTCTATTCTATTCTAATTCTATTCGATCCTATCTTCTATTTCCTATTTCCTATTCTCTATTCCCTTCTCTATTCTATTCTAATTCTAATTCTATTCGATCCTATCTTCTGTTTCCTATTTCCTGTTCTTTATACCCTTCTCTTCTCTTCTATTTTCTCTTCTCTTCTAATTCTAATTCTATTCTATCCTATCTTCTATTTCCTATTTCCTATTTATTCTCTTCTCTATTTTCTTCTCTATTCTATTCTAATTCTAATTCTATTCGATCCTATCTTCTATTTCCTATTTCCTATTCTCTATTCCCTTCTCTATTTTATTCTATTCTAATTCTATTCGATCCTATCTTCTATTTCCTATTTCCTCTTCTTTATACCCTTCTCTTCTATTTTCTCTTCTCTTCTAATTCTAATTCTATTCTATTCTATCCTATCTTCTATTTCCTATTCTCTATTCACTTCTCTATTCTATTCTACTCCGTTCTATTCTATTTTCTATTCTATATACGAAGTTAAATCTTGACCTTGATCCAATGGTGCTAGATGTACTGGAGAAATAGCTGGGGAAACTATTATCAATCCCATGACTTACAGTGGTTGGGAAATAACGACTGGTCTTAAATTTCTTCAAAGCCATGGAGGAGGTGTAGGTTCCCAAAAAGAGAATGCAAGACATGAGGGTGATGTCAGGGACGTATTGGCAGTTATTCCCCAGGAGCTCTCCTCCAAGTTCCAAGCATCCCTTCTTGGTCAGGGATGACCAATCAATCGTACCGTTGTGCTGCAAACACAAGAGAGAAAAAATTAATAATAATGGCATCATTAGGTCAAACAGTCACGTCTCCTCCCTCAATGCTAGATTCTGTGCACCTTGGATCACATGACCTTGGGACACTGCACCCGTCATAAATATGAATCAGCTGCCAAGCGTCTGAATTTTGATCAGGCAACTGTTGTGGCCCGCCAGCAGCCAGCAGAGCTGGCAGCAGAGTCGGACAGTGAGGAGGTCGGAGAGGAGCATGGGCCAGTCCCGGAGGCTGGGGAAGACTCGGACGAGGGCTCTATGTCGGAGGCAGAGATGGGGCCAAGGCCATCTGACAGTTATCAGCTACCTTCAGGGCTAGACAGCAGTGAGGAATACAATACAATAGCAGAGTTGGAAGGGACCTTGGAGGTCTTCTAGTCCAACCCCCTGCCTAGGCAGGAAATCCTATACCGTTTCAGACAAATGCCTATCCAACATCTTCTTAAAGACTTCCAGTGTTGGGGCATTCATAACTTCTGGAGGCAATTTCTGTTCCACTAATTAATTGTTCTCACTTTCCAGCTAATCTCCAAAGGATGCTGCAAAGGTCGTAAGTGTGGAAAACGGTCATTCAGTGCCGTTGTAACTTTGAACGGTCACTACGCAAGCTGTTGTAAGTCGAGGACCACCTGTACATAACCCAACCTTCTGAATGCATAGCTATTCCTCCCCCTGAGCTACCGCCTATTCAACTGGGAAGTATTTTTATTAGCCTAAAAGCGATAAAAGCATTCGCAGGCTCTTTGCACCAGGTCACAATTTTCAGAGGTATCTTTTCAACGACGTAACTGTAGGGCCCAGAGGGAGCAAAAGGACTTGCAGTCCTCACTTGACAAGGTTCTCATTTTTCCACTCAGAAGTGACAAGAGCGCCTTGTTGCACTTCTGATTTTATTTTTTTTTAAATGCACGGGTATAT
The DNA here is from genome assembly GCF_051295495.1 of Thamnophis sirtalis. Taxonomy (NCBI): domain Eukaryota; kingdom Metazoa; phylum Chordata; class Lepidosauria; order Squamata; family Natricidae; genus Thamnophis; species Thamnophis sirtalis. The sequence goes on from NW_028261390.1 coordinate 5,972,174, forward strand.
TTTATATCGAGCTTTAATGAAATGTCTGAGCCGTTTTGAGTTAGGTACGGCTATCCCGATCTACCAATACGGTTCGCGGTGTTTTTTTTATTAGCACGTTTTGTTTTAAAAACTGCTGTAACCAATTGTAATTATTACCGCATTTTTTGGGACGCACCTTTTTCCCTCAAAAAAAGAGGATGAAAATCTGGGTGCGTCTTACACACTGAATACAGAATTTTTGGCCTCCTGATACCTCGCCCCCTTTTCAAAAAATGGCCATGAGTAGCCTTTAGGAGGCTTCCAGAGTGCTCCTGGGGGGTGGGGAATGGCCGAATGACCGAAAAACCGGTTGTTTTTTTGCTCATTTTTGCCCTCCCAGCCCCCAGGAGCACTCTATAAGCCTCCTAAAGGCTATGCATGCCCTTTTTTTGAGAAAAAACAGGCCCGTTTTTTGGAGGTCTGCAGAATGCAAAAACTTTTTTTTAAAAAAAAAATTGCCTCTTCAAAATCTTGGTGCGTCTTATACTCCGAAAAATACGGTAGTTATGGGTCATCATAGGGGTGGCCAGATGTTCAGACTGGGTTTGGCATTTCTGTCGGCCTACCGAGCCCTTCCCAAGAACTTGGGGTATAGGCAGATGTTAATTGATGATTTTAAAAAATATCATTGCAGGATGTTGCAAGCAAAGCTGCCTTTCGCAATTGACTGAGAGTGAGTTTGTCAATGCCGATGGCGTTCCAGTTGTGTTCATCTTCTCTCGTTGTGTATGTTTTGATATTAACCAAGTGAATGAATGTGCAGCTGGAAAAGGAGTGTTGGGGGGAGGATGGGAAACTTTAGCAAGTAGATTGCAGTTTCCCGGGATGTGGGCAACACATTCCAAAAAGCTCTTGGGAAAACCTCTGTCAGAACAGGTTGACAGGTAGGAAGAAAAAGTTAAACTATTATGCCTACCGACCTAGAAATAAATCCCAAAGAACTTGTTGGCATTTACTGCTGAATAAACATGTACACAATTGACTGTACACAAAGAGCAATAACACTTAAACTTACAGCATATACCGTTTCACAGTGCTTTTACAGCACTCTCTAAGCAGTTTACAAAATCAGCCTTTTGCCCCCAACAATCTGGGTCCCCATTTTACCCACTTCGGAAGGATGGGAGGCTGAGTCAACCTTGAGCCTGGTGAGATTCGAACTGCCAAATTACAGGCAGGCAGCAGGTAGCAGAAATAGCCTGCAATACTGCATTCTAACCACTGCACCACCAGGAAGGAGAATGAGAAAGGGAAATAAGAGAGGAAGGAAGGAAGGAAGGAAGGAAGGAAGGAAGGAAGGAAGGAAGGAAGGAAGGAAGAAGAAATAGCAATAGCACTTAGACTTATATGCCGCTTCACAGTGCTTTTACAGCCCTCTCTAAGCAGTTAACAGAGTCAGCCTCTTGGCCCCAACAATCTGGGTCCTCATTTAACCCATCTTGGAAGGACGGAAGGCTGAGTCAACCTTGAGCCTGGTGAGATTCGAACTGCCCAATTGCAGACAGCCGGCAGTCAGCAAGAGCAGGCTGCAGTACTGCACTCTAACCACCGCGCCACCGTGGCTCATTGGCTTTGCACAAGTAGTGCTCAACTTATGACCACAAGCGGGCCCAAAAATTTACGTTGCCAAGCGAGAAATGTGTTAAGTGAGTTATGCCCCATTTTACGACTTTTCTTTGCTTGTTGGAAGGGGGCAAAAGGGAATCCGGTGACTCCCCCCCACCCCACTTCCCCGGGACTGCTGCGACCGTGGGGATGCTGCAACGGGTCGTATAAGTGTGAGAAAACTGTCGTAAGCCACTTTTTTCAGTGCTGTTGCAACTTCAAGCTTAGATCGCTAAGTGGAGTGTTGTAAGTCGAGGGCTATCTGTACTGTGTTCATTCAACTCGAGAGATTAAAGCAAGATAAAAAAGGAAGGAGAAGGTTTTAAAAGTCAACAGAGGAATTGCACTGGGCATAATTTTTTTTTCAAATATTATTTCTGCTTACCGTTTCATTGAGCCAAGGCAGGGATGTCGGCCACGTTTCATTGATGAACGAACTATTCACTGCAAAGAGAAAGAAATGGAGCATTTTGAATATACCACTGTAAAAAATAATAATAATGAGAAGCCGCAATTAAAATGAATCTCCCAATCTCTCCCGCCTCCCAAAAATTAAAATACAGTTAAACCTTATAATCCTCTTATGCTAATCATCAGCAGCGCCAATAAGGATCCTGCATTATACAGACAGTAAAAAGAAGTTATTATTCCATCCCTTGGTGCTTCTTACCCTTCGCCGTGGGAAAAAAATAAAGGAGAAAAAAAATACAAGACTAATTGCCTCAAATTACGTTGATGCCTGAATGACAATGGGGCTACAGTACTTCCCCAGTGTAAATTCCTCATTAAAATTCTTACATCATCCAGCAGATGAAAGTGCATGTTTATTTACACTGAAAAGCTGAACTATTAAATGATATGCTGTGTTGTCCTTTTCCTCGCACATGGATAGCAGTGTGAACAAATGGCTCGACTTCCAATTAAGAAAAACGGGGTGGCATTTCTTTTGTCTGGGTTCAAACGGAGAGGCTCTTGCACACAAGAGTTTCAGGATAGATTGGACCTTAACTGCAGCGTGCATTAATAGAGAAAAAAACAAAAACTGAGCTGAGGTGGCGCAGTGGTTAAATGCAGCACTGCAGGCTACTTCAGCTGACTGCAGTTCTGCAGTTCGGCTGTTCAAATCTCACCGGCTCAGGGTTGACTCAGCCTTCCATCCTTCCGAGGTGGGTAAAATGAGGACCCGGATTGTTGTTGGGGGCAATATGCTGACTCTGTAAACCGCTTAGAGAGGGCTGAAAGCCCTATGAAGAGGTATATGTCTAACTGCTATTGCTAAAAACACCGATTCAAATCCCCCCCCCCTCTATTTATTCCAATTGTTGGAAAACCTATTTTTGTTTTAACAACCCTCTGTCTTAGGTGAGATTATGCTAAGAAGTAAGAAAAAAAATAGAATGGGATTGGGCAGGGCAGGAGGAAGGGGGGAAGGAGAAGGGGGGGAAGGGAGAGAAGAAAGAGAAAGAAAGAAAGAAAAAAGAAAGAAAGAGGGAGGTAGGGGAGGAGGATGGGAAGGGAGGAAGGGAGGAATAAAGAAAGGAAGGAAGGAAGGAAGGAAGAAAGAGATGGAGGAAGGGAGGAAGGGAGGGGGAGATAGAAGGGAGGGAGGGAGGAAGAAAGAAAGAAAGAAAGAGGGAGGGAGGAGGAGGAAGGGAAGAAAGTGAAGGGAGGAGAGGAAGGAAGAGGGAGGGAGGGAGGAAGAGGAAAGAAGGAAGGAGGAAGGGAAGAAAGAAAGAAAAAGAAAGAGGGAGGGGGAGGAAGAAGGGAAGGGAATGGAGGGAGGAAGAAAGAAAGAAAGAAAGAAAAAGAGAAAGAAAGAGAAAAAGAAAGAAAAAGAAAAAAGAAAGAGGGAGGGAGGAGGAGGAAAGGAAGAAAGTGAAGGGAGGAGAGAAGGAAGGAAGGAAGAGGGAGGGAGGAAGGAAGAGGAAAGAAGGAAGGAGGAAGGGAAGAAAGAAAGAAAAAGAAAGAGGGGAGAGGGGAAGGAAGAAGGGAAGGGAGGGAGGGAGGAAGAAAGAAAGAAAAGAGAAAGAAAAAGAAAGAAAGAGGGAGGGAGGGAGGAAGGAAGGAAGAGGAAAGAAGGAAGGAGGAAGGGAAGGAAGAAAGAAAAAGAAAGAGGGAGGGAGGGGAAGGAAGAAGGGAAGGGAGGGAGGGGGAAGAAAGAAAGAAAGAAAAAGAGAAAGAGAAAGAGAAGAAGAAAGAAAAAGAAAAAGAAAGAGGGAGGGAGGGAGGAAGGAAGGAAGAGGGAGGGAGGAAGGAGGAGGAAAGAAGGAAGGAGGAAGGGAAGGAAGAAAGAAAGAAAGGACTTCTGGTAGGCCAGTTGGGCCATTTGTCGCCCTCCCCAGGCTTCAGGAAAGCCTCTTGAAGTCCAGGGAGGGCAAAACACGGTTTGTTTCCAAACTTCCCCATTTTTTGCCATCCACAGGCTCCGGAGGTTTTCCTGAAGCGTTGGGTGGGCGAAAACGGCCTCCCTCCGGAAGCCTGAAAATCAGCTGAGATAGGCCAACGCCTCGCGTGCCCTCAGATACGGCTCCGTGTGCCACCTGTGGCAGGTGTGCCACAGGTTCACCATCACGGCTTCAGAGGCGGCTAGACTGCTTCTCTCTTTCAGCCATCCGCTCACCCGCACGACGTTAATCAGTACGGGCTGATGAACCGCAGGCGGCACGGTAACCCAATCACCAAATCTGGCAAACTTCACGGTGTTTCTTCCCAGGGGAAGAATTTCAATCTCGGTTAGCAACACCTGTCAAAAGAGCAGTAAGGCTGCTCCCTGGGAGGCAGGTGCCAGGCACGCGTGCATGTTTGAGCTTGAGCAGAGTCCGCAGGATC